>NW_028242245.1:0-125267 GCF_964263255.1 Lissotriton vulgaris
TATTCCCTACAGTGGTGCATCGTGACCATTCTCAGGACTTAGCTTTAATACAGTGGGAACCCCGTTGCTTACAGTATCTAGGTGTGCAAATAGTTAATCGCCCAGATGACTTACTTGAGGGAAATGTTAGTAAGGCGATCCATACTCTCAAGACAAATGTGGAATTCTGGTCAATAGTCCCCATCTCGGTTAAAGGTCGAGTGACATTGTTGAAAATGGTTGCACTCCCTTTACTTTTATATTTCTTTACTGTGTTACTGGCTGGGTTCCTTGAGAGTTATTCACAGAGCTCGATTCCCTCCTTATCACATTCAGTTGTGGAACATCTGTAGAAGAGTGGCCTTGACCACACTGCAGAGACCGATAGAAGACGGAGGCCTAGCAGCCCCTACTTCGAAGCATATTACCTGGCAGCACAACTTCAGTGGTTGACAGAGTGGTTAGCAGGCAGACTAGTACTGGGTAAGGTGATGGGCCCTTTTGTCCCGGTTTGGTTACTTAAAATCCCCATATTAGTTTAGATGCCCCACTGAGGATGACACTATGGAATTAGGGTATTGCGTCGCTGCTGGGACCATTGCTTGTGGAAACCGCAGGTGAAGGTACCATACTTGCCTGATTTCCCCATAACATCTTTGAAGGTCCCGCCACATGGAAGGGACTGGTGAGGATGATTAGAGTGGAGAGAAGCAGGAGCGACTAAGGTAGCTGTCCTGTTTGAGACTGGAGCACTCCGCCCATTTGGGAATTTAGCTCAAGCTATGACTGGCCCCAAGGTCACTTTCTGCTACATGGCACTGTAATAGCTGCAGTGGATAAACACTGTGGGGGGTGGCCTATCTGAACCTCACACACATAAGAGTGGTCACTACATCTTAACATAATCAGGCACTTTCAAGGCGTTGACTTGTCTATATTGAGCGATCAGAGAGGACATATTGCGCCCACTCATCACACTCTGGACTTGTTGGGAGGAAGATCTTGGGAACCCAATTCCCGAGAAGGACTGGGAGACTATATTGGGTGGGATCCCTAAAAAATTGAGAACGGCCTGATTTAAGTTGATAAACCTTTATGTCTTGCATGGGGCATATCTCAACCCTAGATGTCTGGATCAACATTTTCACACCAAACCATTGTGAATTGCCCGCGATGTGGTGAGGATGGGGCATTATTCATGCACATGCGGATGTGTTGGTATTTTCTGATATTCACTGAGAACTGAGAGAGATCACTGATGTACTCACTGAAATGAAGAAGAGAGAAGTCACCTGCACCTCGGGACATTATTTATTACATTGGTTCCCTCAGACTGCCAAAACCAAAGACACGCGCTGCTTTTAAGACCTAACCTTAATATTAGCAAATCAGGAATAGGATGACATTGAAGACACAGGGGGTCCTAAGGTGACAGTTAGGTGGAGAGAATTGGAACGATGGGCAGGCTATGAGGGTTTAGTGCTGCTCCAGAAAGCACATCAAGGACGTAGTTTGCTTGACTTGGCCAGAGCTTTGGAGACATTGACAGATAGTATAAAGCACCCGGAAACTTCGCTCTCAGATGCATCGGAGGGATCCCCTAAAAAAGTTGATGGAGATAGTTGGTTTCAGACCAATTGCCTCTGCAATTTTTAGAACTGTTGACCTGGAATGGACAATATGATATTACGTATTACCCCCTAAAAGATTCTCTGAATAACTGATAGAGATATCTAGCTGCAGATCCTTCCCTTAGAATTTCCAGGTGTCAGGCTAGATCCGGAAGATGTTTCTCTCCAGTAGCCCTGCACGTTGGTGGGTGGCATCGGTCAACTCTGCTTGACGTCTGTGTCGTCAATATTACCGCTACTCTGGTGCGCTGCCGTCAGTCCTTTTCTCACCGCACCAGCCAGCGCCTTTCCGTGGAACAGAGCTACCCCTCTCAATTTTTGACAGACTTTTTTCAACTTTTTGTAAACGTCTTATGTGTGTAGGATGTCAAATAAGAAAACCTAGGGGTTCAAGTTGTGTGGTGCCTGTCACTGATCCATGTCGGTCACAGTCCCCCACTTATTGTCTCTCTGGTGCCTAGAGCGCTACCACGATTAGAAGTTGTGTTCCAACTGCTGGGCCATGGCGCTGAAGGCTTTAAGGGAGCCTATAAAGCTGCTTGCAGCCTTATGCCTGACACCTCGAAGGTCACTTCGTCGGTCTTGATCCTGGTCCAGGTCTCGGTCGAGAGGAAGATCCGAGCACCGCTCCAGTAAATCGAAGTCCTCTTTCTTAAAGTCAGGTAAGAGTCACTACATAAAAATACAATAAGTCGAAGCGTGCTTCAACTTAATCCACGGGTCTCCCGACAAAGCGGAGGAACCTCTGCGTTTGAGGTCCGCGGAGCAGGTGCCTGGGTTATCTCCATGATTCCCTGCCTTTCCGGGTCTGGGAACTAACCCCGCCCAGCTTAAGGAGTTTTATGACACCATGTGTGCCATATTTGGGCGGCCTGACCCTGCCAGCGTGCCTTCGAGCCCCGCAGGCTCGGATGATAGAGGAGTCCCCGTGGGTCCCGGATCAGCGCCAGTTGCACCTTCGCAGCGACCTTCTCCAGCGCCGAGATCTTCAGTGGCGCCTCCCCCATCCTCACTTCTGACAAAACAGAGCCAGTCAGACATCCTCTGATGCCGAAACTGGCACAGGCTGAGCCGTATGACTCTATGATGTTCAACCTGCCCTAATCCAAAGGGTTAGGGATGGATGAAGAGGATTGGGAGGGGTAGCAGGATCCCTTAAAAATCCTGCACCCGAAGGATATGGACTGGTACGAGGAACTGGTTGATGCCAGTGGTTTGGACACCTCCCCAGACTCTGGTATGCTGTCTCCACCTACCCTGGCTACGGAGGAGGGGGTTTCATTTTCCTGTGGCGGTGCGTAGGGCTGCGGAGGTCCTGGACCTGCTGCTCCCTATGGTGGCAGTCAAGACTTACATTTTGACAGAACCCTTACTGTCTTTTAATAAGGCCTTATCGAACGTCCTTCAGGGTACCTGGTCCAAACCCAGCACAGGGGTTCCTGTGAAATAGGATGATTGTCCGCCGCCATCACCTTGCACCGGGTGACTCAGTTTTCCTCACCCTGCACTGCCCACCCCACAAAGCTTAGTGGTGCGTTCCCTTCTGCACCTCCGGACAGGCAATCCAAGATACTGGAGAGTTTTGGAAATAAAATGTTTTCTTCTGCCAGTCTGGCATTGCAGTTCCTGAACACTGCATGCCTTTTGGTCTGTTATTCCGATTCGATATGGCACACTGTTGCGCTGGTGCTGCCCAGAGTCTCGGAGGAGGACCGGGGTCTACTCTCCTAAGCTATTTCCAACGGGAGAGATGCAGCAAAGTTCGCCATCAGATGTAGCTTGGACATGACAGACTCGCTGGGCAGAGCGATTTCCACAACGGTGGCCATACAACGCCACTCCTGGCTGAGAACGTCTGGTTTTTCGGGGGATGTCCAAGGTAACCTCATGGACATGCCCTTGATTGCTCCCATCTCTTCGGAGACAAAGCAGATGCTGCCTTCGAGCGTTTCAAGGACTTATGGGCTACGGGAAAATCCTTGGACCTCACTGCAACTTCCCGGCGGGCGCCTGCTTTTTGCTCCTTTTGTGGCTACGGAAGGGGCTATCAATCATGCCAACCCTATTCCAACCAGGGGGTCCGCAAGCTCAGCAGCCTCTGCGGCGCCGTGGACACGTTTCACCCCGATCCTGTGGGCCGGGAGGCCAGAAGTCGAGCGAAGCCACGATCCCCTCCTCCACCACAAAATCTTACTAGTCCGATCCCACAAGATCATTCAGAGCAAGTTGGTGGCAGATTAAGCCATCATCTCCACCATTGGCAAAACATCACTTCGGACAGGTGGGCATTGCAAATAGTTTGAAGGGGTTACTCCCTCCCCTTTGTGACTACCCCTCCATCTATGCCTCCTGTGTACAATCGGGTGATGGAGGTTCACCTTGCTCTGCTCCACGGAGAAGTCAAGACTCTCTTGGCTAAGGAAGCTATTGAAAGGGTCCCAAATAAAGACGGAGACCTTCGTCCTATCCTAGACCTCCAAGCCCTTAACTACTTCCTCAAATAGGAGAAGTTCAAGGTGCTTACCCAGCTCAGTTCCTGTCTACTGGATGGTAGCGCTGGACTTGCAGGATGCCTATTTTCATGTCCCCGTCCTGCAAGCCCATCGTCGATACCTGTGATTTACGGTGGGTCACATGCACTTTCAATGTGCAGTGTTTCCCTTCGGCCTCACCACCACCACTCTGGTGTTCACCAAGGTGATGGCAGGGGTGGCAGCCCATCTGCAGAAATCCAGTTTTCTCTTATCTTGATGACTGGTTGTCGAAGGCGGGCTCGCCCCAAACAGTTGTCTATGCACTGTGGCACATGCAGGCTCTGCAATTGGACCTGAAGTTCCAATGGACTGAGCATTGAGGAAATCACACCGACCTGGTTCAGATTTCGGAGGGTTCTGTGAAAGACCTGCAGTGATGGCTAACAGACCGCAATTGGAATAAGGGCAGACCCCTCTCCCTTTCCCACCCAGATCTCACAGTAGTGACAGATGCGTCCCTTCTGGGATGAGGTGGCCATCTGGGAAAGTTGGAAATCAGAGGACTCTGGTCTCCAGTGGAAGCCAAGCTCAATATCAATCTGTTGGAGCTTCGGGCGATCCAACTGGTACTTAAAGCCTTTTTACCATCCATAAAGGGAGGGTTGATACAGGTGTTCATGAATAACACTACCTCCATGTGGTACTGCAACAAACAGGGTGGAGTGGGATTGTGGACTCTTTTTCAAGAGGCCATGCGTCTCTGCACTTGGCTGCAACATCAGGACATTTTCCTGGTTGTTCAACACCTGGCTGGTTCTCTGAAAGCCAGGGCGGACGAGCTCACAAGTGGCGTCTCCATCCGGAGGTGGTACAAGGTCTCTTTCAGCAGTGGGGAGAGTCTTGGTTAGATCTGTTCGCCTCCGAAGAGAACGTGCAATGTCGGCAGCTTTGCGCGTTGGAGTTTCCAAGGCAGCTCTCACTCAGCTGCGCTTTCTGCCGTGAGTGGAGCTCAGGCCTCCTAAACGCCTTTTCGCCATACTACTCCTGCCCAGTGTGCTCAAGAAGATCAGGAGCGACCAGGCACCAGTTATTCTTGTGGCTCTGGACTGGGCACTGAGAATTCGGTATCCCGAGCTTCTAGACATGAGCAACGATCCTCCGATCAGGTTGCCCCTTCAGGAGTATCTTCTGTACCAGCAGCAGGGGAGGGTCCTTCACCCGAACCTCTCTACTCTCCGCTTCCTTGCATGGAGATTGAACAGCGACAAATGACAACTTTTGACCTCCCTCCTGAAGTCTGTGAGGTTATTCTTGCAGCCAGGCGTCCCTTCTCAAAATCTTTCAGCTCTCTCAGCTTTTCTTCGGCTACCAGATCAGCCCTCACTTTTCAAGTCCCCTCTGGTGCAGAGGTTTTTGAAAGGGTTAACCCACTTGTTTCCCCCTTCTCCTTTTCTTATGCCACAATGGGACCTTAATTTGGTCCTCACCTTCTTGATGTGCGCACCGTTTGAGCTGATGCACAACTGCCCTTTACAGTTGCTCACCATCAAGACAACATTCTTGGTGGCAATTACCTCTGCTATGAGGGTGAGCAAACTGCATGCACTGGCATCACAGCCTCCTTACCAGATGTTTTTTTCCGGAAAACGTTGTGTTGAAAACTAGGGCATTTGTTTTGCCCAAAGTTGTAACTCCCTTTCATCTGGGACAGTCAGTTACTCTGCCCACTTTCTATGCACCTCTGCATCCTTCCAGGGAAGAGGAGTGTCTCCACCACCTGGACCCAAAAAGAGTGTTATAATTTTAACTTGTTTGCACTAAAGAGATTTTATGGTTGATGACCAACTCTTTATAGGATGCATGCGATCAGAGAAGGGGCATGCAGTTCAAAAGAGGACCATCTCTCGTTGGGTCATCCTCTGTATAAAAATCTGTTATGCCTTGGCAAAGAAGCAGCCTCCTAAGGCCTTAGGGCCCACTCCACCAGGTCGAAGGCAGCCACTACAGCCCTCCAGCGTGGATTCCAATAGCTGATATCTGTCAAGCTGCCACAGGGGGGTCTGCACACATTTGCCAGACACTATTGCCTGGGCTCTCCGGTTCGCAGAGAAGGCCTGTTTGTCCACTCTCTTCTGCAGGACTTTCTGGTCTAAAACTTTTCCACAGTCTCTCCTCCAGGGAAGGTATTACTTGGGTATCTGTTCAAAGGTAAGGAATCTGCAGCTAGATGTCTCTTTCATATGGACAAGGTACATACCTTCAGTAATGCCTTATCTGGTCGGGGCATGATCTAGCCGCAAATTCTTTACCACCCAGCCTATCCAACCCTCACTGTGGACTTGCTTTTAGTATCAGGGATGTTCCCCTTCAGGGCCCTATCTGCTCCTTTTTAACACACCATGGCCAGTCACTTCATGGCTCCCCGCTTCTGACTTGGAAAGTCCTGAAAAGTGCTGACATCAGCGTGCCAGAGTGGCAATTATATTGATGACGCAGATGAAACCACGAAAACGATCCCGACGACGTCATACGGAGTCGACTGACACCACCTAGCAGCACGCAGGGGTACTGTTTAGAAAAATCTTCCAGATCCAGCATGGCTGATGCCTGGAAGGTCAAAGGTAAGTAATCTGCTGCTAGATCATGTCCCTACCAGATAAGGTGTTACTGAAGGTAAGTAACTTTTCCAACAACACTTAAGCTTAATGTAGAGATAACTGCTGTGCTAGGAGCCATAGGGGCACAACGGAGGGGGCCTGTATTACAATAGGGGGGTACGTTTTAAGCACTTGTTATGCTGAATACTGACTGCAAAGTCATTGATGGAATCCTACTTGTTAAGCATGCACATATAATTTGTCTACTATCATTGATGCATAGTGCTGTCAACTTTCTAGGCTTGCTACATTAACTATAACTCACACCTACGCCATCCACAGCTTACATCCTTTCATATTATATCACTTAAAGCGTGACAAATGGTACCATTCATAACAAGTCTTATGACATCTCAAATGACATCATTCATAAGAACTCTGAGCATGGTATCCAGCATGAGGCCTTGATTTTCTAATCATTTGTTGGATGATACTTAAATGCATGAGCACTACATGTAGAGATTGAGCTATATTGGCATGGCTGTTTTACGAGTTAGGAATTGCTAACCACATCTGTTGCATTTCTGCAGTTTTTAGGTTTTGCTGTCACCATTAATTCAATGTAACTGTGGCTTTTTAAGTGAATTTAATTTTTCTATTTTAAACTACTTTAAGGTGTTTCTAACCACACTTTTCAAAGTCATTTGATTTGGGTTCAGCTGGCAAATTGTGTAGATAATCCGTTAAAGGGCAAGAATATGGTCACAAAATGAGAAAACAGCTGAATAGAATATACAAAAAATAACTCAAGTAAGTGCCTTGCTTGGTGTGCAGTTTGTTAAGACATTTTCAGGAAATTAGTGTTTAATAAATAATTTTTGAATGCCTTAAAAGGATTACAGAGTTAGAGATATCTAGACTGTTAGTTTGTAGATGGTTTGTGAATCCAGATTCGTGGGACCACATTTTAAAAATAACTAATCTGATTGAGCTTTTTCTCCTGATATCAAGTTTAGGTTCACAGACCCAAAGTTTCTGATTAACTGACTTCCCAAACAAGATGGTATGCTTGCTCCCCCCCCCCCCCCCCCCCCCAAAAAAAAGGAAACAAAGGAGACGCTCTGGCTCAGCAGGGGGCCACAAACGGACCGCCAGTAATAAAAAGTATTGCACCAAGGTCCGTGAACTCTGCCTTGGGTTTAATGAACACCCAGCAAGGGCTCCAGGATCCTTGTTCGACCTCTCTCTGAGCTAAGCACTCTCAGTAGTGGGTCTTAAGAGTTCTGTGGGAGTTCCAGCAAAGCCCACAAGTATGCAACGGGTTTTAAATTTGAACAGTTAAAAATTGTAAATAGTAATACAATTATTAGATTTTTTTTAAATAAAGAGCCAGCCCTCACTTGATTGTCCAAAGACCCTAAGCGATGGTTAGCCACCTAGGGTGGAATGGGTGACGGGCTAGCTCTAGGCCAGAACCTGCGGCCCAGGGACCTGACTGCAGGCCAGGCTCTGCGCCCGACAGCTTGGTGTTCTATATGATCGAACAAGTTCACTGGAAGGTTAAAGTGAACATATTTTCCACTTTGGTTATAACACCTTAACATGTGTTTAGATTTATGTGCTAAACTACTACATGACCAAATAACCACACTGTTTGATGGGTAAAGAAATTCACTGAAAGAACAAGGTTAACGTTCAGCTATAGTCAGATTTCATTATAACACTTTAACACTATTTGGATAGTTATGGTAACAAAATTCAAATAAAAACACAGTGAAAGTACAGCTATGATTATGAATTAAAACCGAAAAAGCTCTTAACGTTGCATTTAATGGTTATCTCCGCAATCCATAACTGGAACAACAGCCATGGAAACTGTAACACTGCGTTGCTTATGGCCGCACTGAAATAAACGCAATACGTAACCATATATAAATCACAACATCAATATATACTCATAAAATATAATGTTATATGCACTGCTGTCACATTAGTAGAATTCATGCTAATGTGAACGTTTTCTGACCTGTAACATTGTTTATATATTTTGTAATTGCTCCTGTCACATGACGTGGGAGGTCATAAGCACTGCATGTGGTATGCAAGTTATGGTTTGCATGACTGTTGTGTGAGTTACGGAGCGCGAATGTGCTAGCATAGCGCCTACTCTTGGTATATTGGTGACACTGTTCAGCACTAATGGAGCCATAGAACTGTACATGGGAGGACATCATTTTGAAGGAAAAACTGAAAGATGGTAGATGTCCCATCAGATTGGGGGAAAGAAATGGCAGGGAAACACTCCTGTCCCAGCAGTACATAGGAAGTCAGTCTTGAATCAGTCTGATAACCTTGGAACAGGACTCAGACAGTATAAGTGGCCTCTCTTGGCATCCCCACAACCCAATGAGCTGGATTACTTTGTGCTACATCTGAATGAATTAATCACTGCTGTTTGTGTTCTAATGATGAGGTCTGGGATGATGGGGGATATAATCGGAGTCTGGTTGGACTTAAACATGTTCTGCAGCTCAGGTCCAAGCAATATTTTCAGCTTCCAGATTAAGGTGCTGTGGTAAAGTCCAAGCAAATCTATTGCTCTGAGCTTTGCTCTGGAAGAGAGTCCTGAAATCCAAGTCTCCTCATTTCCGAAGACCAAAGTAACAAAGAGAGATGATCAGTTTTTGATTGATCATCGATGGTCCTGCCAGACTAAGCTATTCACGGGCCATCGCATTTCTCCTGGTTGGAAATTTACAAACCCTATTCTGATAGCCTTCCTTTTAAGATGAACCAAGGATACTTGGGGCCAGATGTAGGTAAATCCGATTTACCGACTCTTAAATACCGACTCATACCGATTCGGTATTTAAGAGTCGGTAAATTGGAAGGAGGCAGATGTAGGTTAAAAATTACCGATTCTGTAAGAGTCGGTATTTACCGAATCGGTAAATACCGATTCTGTATTTCCCAGTGATTCCTATGGGCCTTGAAGCCCATAGGAATCAATGGGAAATACAGATTCGGTATTTACCGATTCGGTAAATACCGAATCCTGCAAGGGTGCTGGGGGTGTCACTTTGACACCCTCTAGCACCCCAATTCCGGACTTGTGTGCCATGTGGCACACCACAGACATGCCCTAAGGGCATGTCTGTGTGTCACATTGCACAGGTGTGCATGCACAGCTGAATTCGGTATTTTACCACCCAAGAGGATTGGGTGGTAAAATACCGATTCTTAAGGGCCTGTGGCACTCTTAGGAGTGCCACCTACATGTGGATATTCCGAATTGGTAAATATACCGATTCGGTATTTTACCGATTCTGTAAATTTACCGATTCGGTAAATTTACAGAATCGGTAAAATATAGGCCCCCTACATCTGGAAACCCTAATACCGGTCGGTAACGGCCGAATTCGGCCATTACCGACCAGTATTAGGGCTCCTACATCTGGCCCTTGGAGTTTACATTTGACCATAGCACTAGGCATTTTATAATCATGTTACAACTGGGCCTCTTACCACTAAATAACTTTACAAAGCATTGGTCAGATAAAAGTGATATGTTGGGAATTTCTGAATTATGTAAGGGTGGGATTAAAGATAATAAGCATGTATTGTTTATTTGTCCCTATAAATCAGTACTAGAAACGCGGAAGCGGTTATTAAAACGTTTATGTTTTAAATACAGTGTGTTTAAAACCAATGATCTGATTACCCTATCAAAGTCACCCCCGAATGAATTTGTGTGCTGCAATTTGTACACATTTTAAAAATAATTTTTACCAATGTATTAGCAGCATATTTATAAGGTGATTCTTGCTTTTATTTTTTTAAATAATCATTTAAAACTATGTATTGTTGATCTCTGAAGAGATCTACAATAATAAAATCGAATCGAATTGAATTGTAGATGGTACTGCTGTGCAAAGAGCTGCTAGGGCAGGAAGCAGAGGGGAAGGTGTGAGTGTGGAGGGGTCGTGCATGAGGGGGACTGTGTGAGTGGAAGAGGAAATGTGCAAAAGAAGTAGTGTGTGAGCAGAAAGAGCAGGGACCAGAGTGAGGCATGGGTGAGCATAGGAGGCCTTTGTGCAAAGGAGGGCAGTGTGAGCATCGAGTGAAGGGAGCAGTATGTAGACTGAAGGAATAAAGATGGGCAGGGAGAAGAATATAAGCAAAGGGACTAGCATGTTAGCAGAAGAGGCAGCGAGATCACTGGACTGTGTATCAGAAAAGGAGGCAGTGGATCAGCGGAAGTGGCAGTGGACAGATGGGGCAGTGTTTGAGCAGGTCAAATGTGAGTTAGGAGCATTGGGGTGGTGCATGAGGACAAGGACAGGGAGCACAAAGGAAGGGTATGTGCAAAGGGGGTAGTGTTCAACAGAAAAAGAACAGATGGGGAAGTGTGTGAGCAGAATGGCAAGAAGCCGAGGGGCAAATGTGTGAGCAGAAGAGGCAGTGTGGCAAGGGGGCAGTGTGAGCAGAAGGCACAGGGAAAGGTAGCATGTTTCGGCATTGCGGTCACCAATTACGCCGACGACACCCAGCTTATCTTCTCCTTTGAAGGTAAGAATGCGGTGTCACAGGAGACCTTCCACCATTGTATGACCACCACGGCGGAATGGTTGAGCAACAACTCCTTACATTTCAACAGCTCTAAGACCAAGGTGTTGCACTGTTCGATGGACCGTATCTCCCGGCCTTTACCACAGGATTTCTGGCCCCCCTTTTTTCAGGGTACGGTAGCGGCGGCAGACGCCGTTCGGAATCTAGGGGTGATGCTCGAACCCAATCTCCAATTGGATGGCAACGGTGTCCACCTGCATGCTGTTGCTCCGCACCTTGCGGCAGATTCTTCCCCTGCTCACGGCCCATGCCAGACCAGAAGTAGTGCGTAGTATCATCTTAAGTAGACTTGACTACTGCAACGCACTACTTCTGGGGGCACCCATAACCTGGTTGGGCAAACTGCAGCGGATGCAGAATTCTGCCGCCAAGCTGGCACTCTCTCGTCGGCGCTCTGATTCTTCCTTGGCAGCACTTACGGATCTTCATTGGCTGCCAGTCTACCAACGTGTCGACTTTAAAGCCCTTTGCTTGGTCTTTCGGGCCCTCCACGGTCAGGGGCCGATCTCCCTGCAGGAGCTGTTCTCCTGGTACACCCCTACTAGATCCCTTCGTTCTGCCTCAGCCTACCTGGTGGTAGTTCCTAAGATCCTGAGGATGCGAATGGGTGGTCGTTCTTTCAGATATACGGCATCAAGGCTGTGGAACGCACTGCCATTGTCTCTTAGAAGCATGGGTGACTTATCCTCTTTTAAAAAGGGACTAAAAACTCATATTTTCCCAAGGACATTGTAATTACAGCTGCCACTATAATATCATGCTCAGGCCATTGAGGATCACAGCGCCAGGATACCCATGGGGTAACAGTTGCGCTCTATAAATGTGCCATACAATACAATACAATGTTATTTTATGTTGACAATTTTACAAAGCACAGTCATTAACTAAAGGTGTCCAGGCACGGGGTAATTATATAGATTAGGAGGTGAGTCAAAGCTGAGAGAGTTATCACTAAGCAAAGAGGAAGTTTTTAAGGGATTCCTAAACTGAAGTTGGTTAGATAGGACCTTAAGTGAACGGAGAACAGTGTTCTTGTACTTGGCCGCCAGTAGTCAGAAAGCACAGGGTCCTTGTCTCACTTTCTTAAAAGAAGGAATCACCAAGCCATGATCAGAAGCTGAGAGAAGTAGGCGAATGGGCACATTTCTTTGTAACTTGTCTTGTATGTAGGAGGAAGTCAAGTCAAGTCAAGTCAAGTCATAAAATTTATATAGCGCACTACATACCCAGAGGGTTTCAAGGCGCTTGGGGAGGTGAGGGGGATTATTTGTCAAATATCCACGTTTTAAGTTGTTTTCTGAACGCTAGGTGATTCTGGGGCAGGCGAAGGTAAGCGGGGAGTGAGTTCCATGTTTTGGCAGCCAGGTATGAGAAGGATCTGCCTCCCATGGTGGTTTTGTTGATGCGAGGGACAGTGGCGAATGCTTGGCTGGAAGATCGAAGTTGGCGGGAGGGGGTGTAGAAGGACAGTCGAGAGTTGAGGCAATCTGGTCCGATGTCGTAGAGTGATTTGTGTGCGTGGGTAAGCAGTCGGAAAGTAATCCTCTTATTGACGGGTAGCCAGTGGAGGTCTTTAAGGTGACCAGAGATGTGTTCGTTGCGTGGGATGTCTAATATGAGCCTGGCTGAGGCGTTTTGGATTCGTTGTAGTTTCTTCTGTAGTTTGGCGGTGGTACCTGCGTAGAGGGTGTTTCCGTAGTCCAGTCGGCTCGTGACCAGAGCATGGGTGACTGTTTTCCTTGTTTCGGTGGGGATCCAGCGAAATGTTTTTCTGAGCATGCGAAGGATGTTGAAGCAGGATGAGGATACGGCGCTGACTTGTCTGTTCATTGAAAGTGAAGAGTCCAGGATGACGCCAAGGTTCCGTGCGTGGTCTGTCGGGATGGGTGCTTTTCCGAGGGCTTCCGGCCACCAGGAGTCGTCCCATGCAGAGGGGGATTTACCTAAGATGAGGACTTCTGTTTTGTCTGAGTTCAGTTTCAGACGGCTTTGTTTCATCCATTCGGCGACTTCTTTCATTCCTTCGTGTAGGTTAGTTTTGGCGGTGCTGGGGTCCTTGGTGAGAGAAAGGATCAGTTGAGTGTCATCCGCGTAAGAGATGATGTTGAGGTTGTGTTGGCGGGCGATGGTCGCGAGGGGGCTCATGTATACGTTGAAGAGGGTGGGGCTGAGTGAGGATCCTTGTGGTACGCCGCAGATGATTTCAGAGGCCTCGGACTTGAATGGTGGGAGGCGGACTCTCTGGGTTCTTCCGGAGAGGAACGAGGTGATCCATTCCAGTGCCTTTCCTTGGATTCCGATGTTTCTGAGGCGCTGTAAAAGGGTGCTGTGGCAGACTGTGTCGAAGGCTGCGGAGAGGTCGAGGAGGATGAGGGCGACTGTGTCTCCATTGTCCAGTAGAGTTCGAATGTCGTCTGTTGCTGCGATGAGGGCGGTCTCAGTGCTGTGCTTTGCTCGGAAGCCAGATTGTGAGGAGTCGAGGGATTTGTTGGCCTCGAGGAAGGCGGCGAGCTGGTTGTTGACAGCTTTCTCGATGACTTTGGCCAGGAATGGAAGAAGCGAGATGGGGCGGTAGTTTTTGAGTTCGGTGGGGTCTGCTGTAGGTTTTTTCAGAAGGGCGGCGAGTTCAGCGTGTTTCCAGTCTTCTGGGAAGGTAGCGGAGTTGAAGGAGCAGTTAATGACGTCTCGGAGGTGCGGAGCTATGACGGAGTCTGCTTTGTTGAAGATGTGGTGAGGGCATGGGTCTGTGGGGGATCCAGAGTGGATGGAATTCATCAGGCGGATGGTGTCCTCAGTGGTGATTGGGTTCCAGGCGTTGAGGGTGTTAACGGGGGGAAGATAGTCATCTGATGGTAGGGTGGGTTGGCTTCCGGGTTGGTTGTCAAAGCTGTTGTGGATGTCAGCAATCTTGTTGTGGAAAAAAAAGGCTAGGGAGTCGCAGAGAGTTTGAGAGGGGGTGATGTCGTTGGAGTTGGCCGAGGGGTTGGAAAATTCCTTGACGATGTTGAAAAGTTCCTTGCTGTTGTGGGCGTTGTTGTCGAGTCGATCCTTGAATGCTGTTTTTTTGGCTTTTCGGATCAGTTGGTGGTGAGTACGGATGGCGTTTTTGAAGGCGTCCTTGTTGCTGGTGGATGAGTCTTTTTTCCAGGCCTTTTCAAGGGAGCGGCATAGTTTCTTGGATTTCTTGAGGTCCTCGTTGAACCATGAGGCCTTCTTGATTTTGTGTTGGCGTTTTTTCAGTGGTGCTAAGGTGTCTGCGGTGTTGGATAACCAAAGGGTGAGGTTGGAGGCGGCTTCGTTGGCGTTAGAAGAGAGGGCTGGGGAGGTTTGAAGGAGCGATGAGGAGATCTGTTCCGTGGTGATTTTGTTCCAGTTTCTTTGTAGAGTTGGTTGGAGGTGGATGATGGGTTTCGGCTTGTTGTAGGTGAAGTGGACGCAGCTGTGGTCAGTCCAGAGGAGCTCCGTAGTGTGGTTGAAAGAGACATGGTTGCTAGAGGTGAAGATGGGGTCGAGTGTGTGACCTGCGATGTGGGTGGGGGAAGTGACCAGTTGTTTAAGTCCGAGGTTGGCGAGGTTGTCTAAGAGGGTGGCGGTGTTGCGGTCGTTGATCTTCTCAAGGTGGAAGTTGAGGTCTCCCAGGAGGATGTAGTCTTTGGAGGGGAGCGCGTGTGGGGTGATGAAGTCCGTGATGTCTTCACTGAATTTTGCGCGGGGTCCTGGTGGTCTGTAGAGGAGGGTGCCTCTGAGTGTGGTCTTGGGGTCGATGTGGATCTGGAAGTGGAGGTGTTCGGAGTTGGCGAGGTTGGCGTCAGAGCTGGTTGAGATGCGGATTGATTTCTTGTGGACGATAGCGATTCCTCCTCCTGTTTGGTCGGTGCGGTCTTTGCGTGTAATCTTATAGTCGTCAGGGATAGCGATGGCGATGTCAGGGGCGGAGGAGGCGTTCATCCATGTTTCCGTTAGGAAGGCGACGTCTGGAGAGATGGTGTCTAGTAGGTTCCAAAGGTCAATGGCGTGCCTGTGGACCGAGCGGGTGTTGAGAAGGATGCATTCTAGGTGGTTGGGGTCGGGAATCTGTGGTGTGGTCGGAGCGGAGATGTTGACGGTGCCACTGAATTTGCAGGAGAGGCAGGAGAACGGTCCATGGGTGCGTCCTGGAGCGGCTAGGATGCAGTTGGGGGCGCGACCGGGGTTAAGGGCTAGGAGGGTGGCGGCATCGTAGGTAACGCGGGGGGGCTGGGCAGTGCGAGGGGCAGGGGGTCTGGCGCTGGGCGCGGTCCAGGCGCGGACGGGCGTAGACGGGCTTACCTTTGGCGCACCTTCGGCGTGTACGTAGCGCGTGGACGCTGCGCGTGGGGGCATTGGCCATAAATGGATGGTGGAGGGGGCGGAGCGTGGGAGGGTGAGCTGGGAGGCGTTAGCGAAGGGGGAGGGACGGGCTGCAGGAACAACAAAATGGAGGGCTTCCACACAAACAACACGACGCAATGCGAGGCCAAAGTGAATGCAAAATAGCAGATGCGATCTGTGAAAACGGCGGCGCTCTGCACACAGGTAATAAACAGTACAATAAATCCAGAGAATAATAATTGTAGTGGCAGCACAATGCGCTTAGAACAAACACTGTAGAACTGCTAAGAACTACGCATATGCGGAGCGCTACGCTGGGGACTGGGCGCTTAAGCACGAGTGGGAAATGCCGATGAGGAAGATATTGCCAGTGTCACAAAGTCAGCGCTACGATACCCCAATGGCGCTTGTAGGTCCAGACTTAGTGACCAAGCTGTGAGTTAGATAGTGAGTTTTAAAAGGAATTCTGTATTTTCAAGCTGACTGAAGTTTAGCTATTAGCTTTTTGGAATGCCAATGTGTATGTAGGCCCTCACAGTAGACTAGTCGTAGCAATATCAAGGTTTGAAAAATGTGTTTGCTGCTTTCTAAGGGAACAAAAGGGAGATTCTCTTTATACTTTTCAACATAAAGACGCAAGTTGTGGTAACCTGTTCCCTAGTTAACCTGGAGTACTAAGGGCAGAGCATTTTTTTGTGGTATTTTAATTCAATTCAAAAATCTTTATTCGGATAATATTATACCCATAAAAGCACAAGTCTCATAACAACAGAAGGGAGTACACAAGTCTATTAATTGTAAAAACAATAAAATAAAATCGTACAAAACAAACATGTTAAGAGAAGTAAAAATAGTTTACAATAAAAAGCCCTCTAAATATAAATCATTTAAGGTACTGTGAGCTGATTAAAAACGAATCTATAGACAATATCCATTAAGTTCATATAAAACATGACCACAATATATAAAATTAATTGAATAAACCATGCTTCATAAAGTGCACATTGTGTTGCGGGCGTGTACTGCAATTTTTAGAAATGTGGCTACATGAACAGTTAATTAATCATCTTTTAACTGGCGAATTTCCATGTAGGCGGCATCTAAATGAATTGGCGAGATTATTTTTAAAAATGGGATCAAAAACTGTTTTGTGTATTCCATGTAAAACATACAAAAAAATAGTAAGTGGAGTGTTGTTTGCCCACTCCTACCATCACATGGGCATGGTAATTGATCTAAATTAGCAGTGCACCCCAAAGGGAAATGCAATAAAAATTTAACTATTTCAGCCCTTAAACGGAAGAGGAGTCCTCTCTCCCAACGACCTATCGATTTTAAAAGATAACTAGATGGTATATTTGATACATCCGCAATGGGCATATAAATTGCTACAGATGTTTTCTGGGCCTCCCTTTCATGTCTTATAGTTCTATAATGATCATAAAATGCCCCGAAGGACTTTTTTGTTCATACTATCAATTTTGGTGGGATTTGTGAAAACCAGTGCATGATTAATACTACTCAAGCTCTCCCTCACTGCGGCGAGCCATGGTATTTCTTTTCCCTTGTCACACTTGAGACAGTCGGATGTATGACGTTACAACGCATACTTTTACCACGCATACCATTACAACGCGGTATCTACAACGCATACCGTTACAAAGCATAGCGCTTAGAGGTGCTGGATAGTGGTAAGTATAATTTTATATTCCAACTCCAGTCCCCATGGACACTAGGGAAGGTGTTGGATATAAAATTATACTTATTCCCTATCCTAGAGCGCCCCCCAGCGCAATGCGTTGTAATGGTATGCGTGGTAATGCCTGCGTTGTAGTGGTAGTGCGTGGTAAAAACTTTGTTGTAAACGTTGTATACCCTGCGCAAGCCTTTTTGTAGTTTTCAACATAGTGCAATTTTAATTTGGCATGGCAAATATATTGTAATGTGGAGATCGGTGCCCCCAAGCTTTTTCAGCAAAATCTATTTTCTTCGAGCTGGATGCTGGTACTCTTTTGTAACCCCATACATCCGCGCCATATGTCGCTGTTGGAATGCAGTGTGTTTTATACATTTTCAAGAGCGCTAACAGTATCCCTGTCCTTTTCGGCTGGGGTAAACCAAGAATTGAATTAATGACTTTGGAAAACGTATTCCTGCTATGTGCCACGTGGTCAGCCCAAGAACCTTTGGCAGCAAAAACTAGGCCCAAGTAGGGAAAAGTGATAGTGCATTGTAATTTTTGATTGTCTACAGTGATAGTGTTTAAAAGATACTTTTTCGTCGGCCCACAAGACATGATAAAAGATATTTTAAAATTAGTACACAAATCTAAACTACCCATAAAATCCACAAAGCCCCCCACTAAAACACATAAATCAGTGGGTGTTCGGCCCATTAGGACCACGTCGTAGGCATACAGTAAGGTGGGGATTAGCTTACCATCAATTCTAGGGACATCATTAGTGAGTACGGTCAAAGATTTATGTAAATCATTAATATATCGAATAAAAAGCAGTAGGGCCAGGACACACCCCTGCCTTGCACCTCTGTCAACTCTGATGTAATTTGAAATCTCACCACTTTTATTGATCCTCACATGCGCTCTCAGGTCCTTATGCTGGTAAGCTCAAAAGTGAACTAAAACCTCATCTACACCATATTCTAAAAGGGCAGACCATAAATGAGACTGAATAACAAAGTCAAAGGCCGAGGTAAGATCCATAAAAGCTAAATATACAGGGGATTGCTGGGCTATAGTATACTTCCAAATAATTAAATTAAGATTCAGGCATTGTTCGATAGTACCAACTTTACTTCTAAATCCCAATTTGCACGGTTGTAAAATGCAATCCTCATTGGCCCATGTTTTTTTCTTGTTATACAAGATCCTCCCTAAGATTTTCATTGTATTATCTATCAGGGAGATCGGCGGGTAACAGTTAGTCTGGGAGCGATCGCCCTTTTTGAAGATTGGTACAGTATTGACCAGGTACTTAGGAGCAGGGAATTAGTTAAATTATTAAAAACATTTAATAAAAGCGGCGCCCAGAACTCAGGTTTAAACGTAAGCAAATCAATGGGCAACCCATCAGGTCCAGGGGCTTTGTTTCCCAAACTTTGATTAATAGCATCTTCAACCTCCTGTAAGGATATTGAGATTCCAGGGAAGGCCTGATGTTCTATTAAAGCCTCAATCTGTGTTGGTACTGAATAGATCATAGAAAAATGGGCTACCCATGCCTCACTAGTTATATTGCAGCTTATCGAAGACAATGGTTGGCCAAGGGATCTCATGTTGTTAACCGCAGCCCAGACAGCATTCCCCTTATTTAGCATGGCCGCCTGTGCAAGTGCGTCCCAACGCATATTCACAAGTTCTTCTTTCTTTTGCGAGACGGCTACTTTATACTTTTTCCTTTGTGATTTAACAAGGCGGGGGTTGTCTGGGGGTTGTGGAGAGTACCCTACAAAGCTGTCCATTGATTAATGAACATTCGCCATTAAACCCTCTTGGTCTATGTTGTACTCCCGGGATTGGTTTAGATAATATAAATGTAATACCCTCGCATAATTTTGAGAAGGCACCAATTACCTCGGGGTTAAAATCATATAATGACAAACATGAATCAATAAGTCTCCGATAGTCTCTATCTTAGAAAAGAGATCGGTGTAATTGACTCCTCGCTAAACCAATCTTAGATAATCTGTGGAGGGTGTCAAGTTCCTGGCACCACACTCGTTATTGTGTATCGGCTTTGGCGCAATTCTTAGTTCTATTGTAATAGGGTTGTGGCCGCCATGAGTAGTCGGGACAACATTGGCTTTCATTAATCAATCCTCAAGGATGGGGGAAATAAAATGTAATCTATAGTAGACGCACTACCCCTTCCTCTTAATGTCGATTCGGGTAGGTCATTGTTGTTAGTTACCGCATCAATTTCCATCACATTGATCAGATTATGATTAAGCAATTTATTATGTAATTCAATGCCTGTTACATTGATGCATCTTAGTGCTAGGTCCTGTAATTGGGGTGATATCCCTACGAATGTTGGCATTAAAGTCAACCCCCAAACAAATACCATCAATATTACCAGATCTATTGTGGTGTTGTAGGCTTGAGATAAAGATTAACAAAATATGTGTTAGGTACAGAATAAAAATCATTGTTATAAAAATTAATTAAACATATAGATACACACCTTCTATATATTAACGCTTGAAATTGATCATTTTTAGTATCTAAAACCTTAACACTACCTCCAGCAGCAATGCTGATCCAAAGTGAAAGCCACCGGATGGATGACCAAGCTTAGGAATGAGGGCAGGAGTGTTAAAAAATGTCAAACCCTTTTATATATAAATCTTGCATAGCCCAGGTCTCCTGAAACATAAGAATGTCCTGCTCTTGTACTATAGCTAGCCAATGTGGTAAAGGTATTTTAGACTCTAAGCCAGCGACTTTCCAACTTAGTACTTTTAAATTGCAATCATTAGTTCCTTTTTTAACATAACATGTTTAGTCGGCCCTGGTGGATGCACATCAGTATTCAATATGAAAGTGAGTTCATTGGGTACCAAAGGTGGTGTCAGTCAGTCCTGATTATCCAGATCAGACAATGGTAGGAACCTATTGTATGTGAATCGATGGGGTGCATCGTTTATCAAGGGCCCAGGGACCTGTTTATAAAAATAGCCCAGCGGTAATGAGTAAATACGTGTAGAGTTGCTAGCGAAGTCTTCCTGTGCCCTCAATAATGATGTAACCATGGATGACCTGCGAAAATTAATCACTATGCAGTCCCCCTGATGTTCTTCGGTGACACCCACACCCACCCTACTCTTGTTACCATAATGATGTTATTCATATCTGACGTCTTAAACCTCCTGTGTTTGGATAGCCAATCCACACTGGTGTCGCGTAATTGATGCCAGGTCTCCCCCTGTTCTTTCTTGAGGGTTGGCACCCCAGCCTGCATTAAACCATAGGGGCATGCTTCTGGCGGGAGTACTAGAACCTCCATATTAGGCTCATAGTGTCCCTTTCTCTTGGGATTAAGTAAGCTACTATTCAGACTGGCTAACTTTAAATTCTCCCCAGGTAGGCTAATCACTGGGTCGGAATGGCTAGTAGAAGGCATGTTTTTGACAATCCTAGATATGTTTCGTACATTTTCAAAAGAGGGACGATTTTCATGCTCAGCATTAGGCTTGGATAAAAAGAATTCCTTAACTTTGCTACATGTTACACATGAATTATCAAGTGAAGAGCCTTTGGTCAGAATTGGGGTTGAAATCAATGGGTCAGGTCTCGACCCAGCGTCAATTAATAAGGCAAACCCTCCCCTATGGTAGCAACAGACTCAATAATCTTGTGTTGTCCACTTAATGTGTTCACTATGGTATCCAAAAGGTCTAAACGTTCCCAAAGCAAGGTGAAGTTCTTGTCAATCAACAGTATCAACAACGGTATCAAAAAATGAGTCCCTGGAGACATTATGTGTTGATGTAAAGGATGCAACATCAGTCTGTGTAATAATAGAACAAATTTGTGCAACCTCAGGTATATGGACAATTGGTGGAGACTGTATCCATGAGCTCAGGAAAGTGTATGATGAACCTGAATGAGTGGGTTGTTTTCTTTTAGAACTGGTGGGCTGCCCAGGCTTCCTTTTGCGCTTGGCCACTGGAACTGCGGCGGACGCTTGTGTGTCCATGTTTGACTGCGGTTCAGGCACATTAGCACCCTTAGAGCTGCCACTAGGGAGAGCTATATTGTTAGCACTAGATCCCGGGGATCTTGTGGTGCTGGATGCAATTGTAGGCGTATGACTGGCTGCTGATTGGGTAGCTAAATCAACTGGCAATCCTCCTGCTGTTGGACCATTCAGTAATGCCTCAGTTCCCAGGGATAAGCATTGTTCAGTGAGTTCGATTTCACTAGAAACAATGCTAACAACCCTTTCTAACATGCTATCAATGCTAGTGGTAGCAGGGCGCAGTGTTAGTGTTCTTCTGCACTTCCCCATGATTGACACTTGAAAACCGTTTCGAAGTGGTGGGACACTCACATCAGTCACTTAATCACTAGCTGTTGATAGAGGAAAGAGGAGTGGCCCAGCCCTGCCTCTTCCTGCTGCTGACGGGTGCAGGCGGGCCTGCCCTTGGCCTTGGGCACAGCCCGGGCACGACCGCTTGCCTCCCGCGCCGCAGGAACCTAAGAGAACCTTTATGCCACTCTGGTGCATAGGAAATTGCACGCGCGCCACAAGGCGCTATGGATGATGGGGGTTGCAGTCCCCGGCTGCCCCTGTGCTGGCGCTTGAACTGGTGATCAGGTTCTAGTCCGCGGGAGCCCAAGAGAACCTTTATGCGCCTCCGGCGTATAGGAAATTGCGCGGGTACCTCCTGGTGCTATGAATGATGGCAGTTGCAGTCCCCGGCTGCCCCCCTGCTGCAGAGTACCGGCACTTGAACTGGTGATCGGGCTTCTTAAGATTATTTTAAGATTCAGGGCCTGATTACGAGTTTCCTGCTGCAGGAGCGGTACCACCATGCCTCCGGCCCGCTCCCACACCGCCTAACCTGTATGTGCACCACACACCAGATTATTTCTTTTGGGTCACTAGAGATTGGTTCTTTGGCGGTCCCATTCCCATGGGAACGTCAACGGCAGTACCTGCATAGCATGGACTGGTGCAGTCCATGCCATGCAGGTACAGGGGTGCATGCACACTGGGGTCCCATTGCCCCCTTTGGCCCTGACGCAACCGTGGTGGACAGGAAACTTGTAATATGCTTGGTGGAATGGTGGCTTTCCTGCCAAGCATATTTTGGCCACAAGCCCTCTGTACCACTGCGAGGGATGTTGTGGCGGTACAATGGCGGTCTAAACGTTGTAAGAGGGCAGTCGGAAGGTGGTCAACGTCGCGCTACCATGAGTCTGGCGGTCTGTGGACCGCCAGTCTCATAATCAGGCCTGCAGCATGTTTTTACATGATTTACAGGAAAGATTTTTGTTAATTGCTAATTATTCAATTTTTTTCGTTTTAAATTCTTTTATATATGCAATGCATATGTGTATTTCATTTCTATGACTTTGTTTTAAAAATAATAATGTGGAAATAAATAGTGGTTAGGAATACAGTTAAACGAAAATATGCTACATAAGTAATCGCCAAAGGCCAAAAGGGTGCTGTGCTGAGGAGATCAGAGCACTTGACAAGTGAATCATGATTCCAGAGAAAAAATAAATCATGAGGGGGAGAAGGGAGATAGCAAGCACAGCAACAAGGATCTTCCTTATGAAGGGAGTTGAGGTAATGGCAAAAACAAAAAAAGTGCACAATGCATGAAAGATGGGTGCAAACTTTACGAAAAGCGAAAATGTCTATTAATTTGACATGTTGCTAGGATAAGAGGGATTTCCCTTGTGATCATTTATACAGTCTCTGCCTAAAGTAAACTGTGTGTGCAATCATCACATGAAGTAAAGATTGTGCAATATTGGGAAAAGCGCAGTGTTTCACTTGCAAGATACCCCAAAGCAAGATGGTTACTTGCCAGAAGGTTGCACTTGTGTTCCATTCTGTTCAACCCCTCACTTCTCCCATTTTGGGGACCACACATGCATTGCATTGTCTTTCACAGCGTACCTAATGTGCTTGGACATGCTGCTAGGCCATAACTGGTTTTCGCAGCCTCCACTGCCTCAACCCCTGGTGAATTAGTCAATAAGGAAGAAAGTGGGCACACATGCCCTAACACAATCCTGTGATTGATGATGCATTCCAATTCCATCCTAATTTTAGTTGGATATAAATACACCACAGCCAGTTATTTAAATGTTTCAGAAGTAATAATTGAAGGCACTTTTGAAGAGAGGCATATGAGGACCTTGTGGTCGTCGGTCTATCCCCCTCACAATCCTGCTTTTATTATGAATTGCTTATGTTAAAAATTAAGATACCAGTAAGGTTTTAACACATTAGCTGAGTGTTTGTCACACAAATAAGAATTATGACAGTTTTAAAAATGTCTTTATAATGCTAATACATCTGCTAAATCCAGCCTTTTAAAAGATACTAAAACCACTGTACTGACTTGGTACAGTGAAGCTTCCTAAAGACATGTGCGATGACTACCTCCTGGAGAAGGGCTGGGCCTGTCTTGTATTGCTTCAGTTTTTAGCCCATTGTGCAGGTACCAGGCATCATCCAGGTTCCTGAATGTGCTGCCGAAGATCAAATAGCCTGAGATTAATAATTTTTTTTAATGAATCTTTACTGTAGTTTACAGCTATATAGCATAGCAAAAACACTGTTCTCAAACATTACAAAGTGACTACACAATAGGCTCTCAAACATTCATAAAAACACAATTTGTAGTAAACATTGCACAGTTCCCAAGTACTTGGTGATGGTCTGTAGGTCAACAGGAGAATCTGCCGCACAGGGCTAGGGTCTGAAAACTGAGATGAGGAGAGGAAGGTGAAGGGAAGGAGGACCTTCTCATTCAGAGGATCATCTGAAAACATAAAGTGTAATATCACTTCTAGCTAGAGATGCGGGCTGTTTAAGGGTAGTGTGATTCTGTCCTTGACCCCCTTTTTTGCTCTTTTGTTTGTCACTGTCTAGGGCTTGTTTGATGATTACATGGAGCTCTTCGTACAGTTTGGGTATGCCAGCCTCTTTTCCTGTGTCTACCCGCTCACTGCTTCCCTGCTGGTACTCAACAACTTGACGGAGATCCGCACTGATGCTCTGAAGATCTGCAAACTCCACCAGAAGCCGTTCCCTTGTCCTGCGTCAAACATTGGTGTGTGGCAGGTGAGAGAACATCCACAAAAACCCAACTCTACTTCTGCCAAGCTTTCAGTCATTTGTCATCATTATAGGCATCCGTTTTGGAATTTGGACAACCTGTGACCAGGAAACTATGGGATAGTTTAAAAGTCCTTGTCAAGAGCTCAGCTATTTTCTTACAGAACAGGATGCTACATTTTTTATATAATGCAGACTTAAAGCAGACAGTGGAGCACTTTAAATAGAATTGTAAAAAATGTGATCTGCTTTCCTGGGGCAACAGAAATTGTAGAGCATCATAAAATAAGGGGCCACATGTATCAAAGTATTTTGCATTCGTAAATGGTGCGAATCGCTAAATTCGCCCGCTTGCGAATGGAAAATGGCCTTTCTGACTGAATGAAAGGCTTTTGGATTAGCAATTTAGGTAATCAAATTTTTTTGCGATTACCTAAACTGCAAATGTAAACAGGGAATCACAATTTGAGAATCCCTAATGCACATGTAGGAAGCCTTTCCTAAATGCGAACTACTATGTGCAAACTTTGAAAAATGAAAAAAGCGTAATTTTTCAAAGTGTCTTGTAGTGCATACATGCCCTTGCATGTGTGTGCTTTCATGTGCACATTTTCTTATTTAGGGGTGCTTCAGGGGGGCCTTAGGACCCTGGGCACCCATGGCTGTCGTTAGCTAATTTGTGATTACCAATTAGGTCATCGTAAATTAGCGAATTCAAAAAAATCCTTTTGGCCCATAGGACCGAATGGAGTAATATTACCTAATAGTGATTCTCTATTTACCGAATCGCTATTAGGTAGTAATGAGGAATCGTGTAATCGTTGGTGATTCCTACATACATAGCATTTTCCGATGACCAAATAGCTA
This sequence comes from Lissotriton vulgaris, assembly GCF_964263255.1. Classification (NCBI taxonomy): domain Eukaryota; kingdom Metazoa; phylum Chordata; class Amphibia; order Caudata; family Salamandridae; genus Lissotriton; species Lissotriton vulgaris. The sequence goes on from NW_028242245.1 coordinate 25,350, forward strand.
TTCTGTAAAAATCACTATTTGGTAATCGCAAAATGCTTATTTCATACATGTGGCCCAAAGTCCCTACAGCAATTAGCAATTTTTTTGTAATATTCTTTACAATGTATTCTTAATGTTTATTGATGTAGTCCTTACGCAGAGATGTTGTTTAAGGATCGGTTAGGAGGAGAAACCTTTTTTTTTTAAGTTGATAGAGAGGGGGATCAGTCCTAGTTGAATAGAGAAGGTTGTTCCAGAATGGGGGGGACAAGGAGGGAGGATGCTTGTTTTCATTTTTTTTGGTGCTTCTAGGATCAGTTAGCTAGTGCTGCTGCTGGTAGAAAGTGAGGGAGTATTTACTATGTAGACACATTTGAAAGTGTGTATCGCTTTTTGGGTGAAGAAAAATGTGTTGTTATTGTGTCATTATAAGATAAAATCAGGCTTGTGCATTGTAGTGAAATGCGAGGGCTAGGAGGAAAGGTCTCCTTCTGTACAGGAGGGGGATTCCACTAATACGTTGATTGGGCTTTTTATTGCCATGTACTCTGAAGGGTTGGCAGGGGTTAGTGGAGTTGCCAAGGTATTTGGCTTTGGTAGGAAAGGTGGAGTTGAAACTGTCTATTCATTTTATTCAGCCAGCGATCTAGTAAGAGCAATCAATTCAGCCACTCGTGTGGATACTTTGTATTTTGGATTGTATCTCTTCCTTTCTTTGTCATGTCAGCTCCGAGAAAGTCAGGGTGCAAACCTTGCAGGGAATGTGGTAAACACATGTTGATTACCAATCCGCATGAGGATTGCCTTTGGTGTTTGTCTTCAGACCATGACGTCGAGGGATGCTCTTCGTGCAGGAAGAATAATCCAAAGGCGCTAAAGGAGCGAGAAGCCAAACTTTACATGGCAAAATTAAGAAAAGAGAAGAGGAGTCGAAAAAGGTCAAAATCTAGTTCTTCGACGTCGCACGACTCCAAGAAGAAGCACAAGAAGAAGAGGAGACCTGCTTCTCGACACCCGTCTTCGAAGTCAGTGGTGTCAAGGTCGCCTTCTCCTCGCCGTCGAGAAAAGGACTTTGTTTCTCCTTCTCGATCAGTATCTCCTCAGGTGATTCCAGCTCATTCTCCTTCTTATAAGGGGACTCCAGAGCAGGTGACAACACAGAGATTCTCGCCTTCAAATCCGGCTGATGATGATGAGGTTCCTTCGGCTCCGGCTGTTCCTCCTGTGGCTCCAGCGGCTCCGACTCCTGAGGTACCTCGATCCGATCTGAGACTGGCCTTTTATCCTCAGTTTCCGACACCGGATTCTGATCCCTCGCATTTTTTAAATGCGATGTATGGTGTTTTCACCAGGGCCTCGTACCCCTCTGGAGCACCTTCGGGTCCCATGGGTCCTTTGGCTTATAATTCAGGTGTGCCTCATCAGTATCCTCACGCCCCTTTATGCCGTTCATGCCAGCGACGTCGTCCTGGTCTTTTCTGGCTCCAAGGATGTCGACGCCGTATGGGCAGTCTCCGGCTCCATCCCGTGAAGCTTCCCGGATTCGATCGGCTCCGCTTATGGATCCACCTTTGACGCTGATTCCAGAGCCGTCGATGCCACGTGTGGCGCCGCTGACGCCGCAACCGAAGATGCGTTCGAGGAGAGAGGCGCAGAGGTTGTTGGAAGAATAGCAGTATCGGGATAAAGAGAGAGAGAAAGGATAGGTGTATGGCACGGAGGATGTGTTTGAACACTTGTGTGAAGCAAGTGTGATTTTGTTTCTCAAAAGGCTTCTCCCTCAAAGGATGTTGCTCCATATCACACAGTTATCAGGAAGGCTGCAGAACTTTTGGACTTGCAGCTTCATGTGGCGGAGTATAAGCCTAATCTTCTCACTGAAGTGCTTCATTCTCCTTCTTCAGTGATTGAGCCACTCTTGCCATTTTAATGATGCTCTTACTGAGCCAATACTTGAGGTGTGGCACAATCCTCTTTCGGCTCCTGCAGTTTCGAGGTTAGTCTTGAGAAGGTATAGACCTGCTCCTGGTGATCCAGTTTTCCTTTCCTCTCATCCATCTCCTGAAAGTCTGGTGGTGCAGGCTTCTTACTTGAAGCAGTCATCAGGTGCGATTTTGCAGGCTCGAGCAAAGAGGGAGTCAAAGAAGTTGGAGCAGTCTGCAAAAAAGGTATTTTCTTCAGCCAGTATGGCAATAAAGTCTACCATCGCCACTTGTCTCTTGGACAGGAACATTTATGCTTTAATGGACTCTGCGAAACAGCTTCTCCCTAAGTTATCTAAGGAGGACAAGGGGAATCTGAGTGAGGTGTTGGTGGATGCTCACGCGGCTGCTTGCCAGGTTGTCCAGTCTGGCCTGGATACAGCGGATTCTGTTGCCAGAGTCATGGCTCGTCTACTGCTACAAGGATGTACGCTTGGTTGAAATCTTTGGGGTTCTCTCCTGATGTGCAGGCTGCTCTTATTGACTTGCCATTTGATGGTTCCAAACTTTTTGGTCAAAAGGCGGACTCTGCTCTGCAGAGATTTAAGGACAGTAAGCCAACGGCAAGATCTTTGGGTCTGCAGACTCAATCAAGAGACTATGGATTTTGAAGATACCGTGGCTTTGGGAAGTCTTCCTTTTGTGGGTCCAGACAGCCTCAGCAGCATCAACAGCAGCAAAATCCCTTGTATAAGAGCTACAGGGGTAAAGGCAGAGTTCGCCTTCATGGAGCTGGACGTCCGCCTTCCTCCTCTTCTCCTCCTCCTCTACCTCCCCAACCCCTACTGGTAATGCAGGAAAGCAGCCCTAGACCCGCCATCCTGGATCATGTGGGTCCCATGGGAGGCTGGCTTACCCATTTTCTACAAGATTGGAAATTAATAACTTCGGACCTTTGGGTTTTAGACCTTGTAGAAAACAGGTACGCCCTTCCCTTCAGGGAATTCCCTCCTCCTTTCCCTCCTTGTCAGGGGTTTTGCACGGAGGATCATTTGCTTCTCCTTCAGAGGAGTTTCTTACCCTATTGCAGAAAGGTGCGATAGAGGTGGTTCCAGAGCAGGAAAGAGGTCAGGGTTGCTACTCCCTGTATTTCCTGATTCCCAAGAAGCATGGCAGGTTACGCCCCATCCTGGACCTCATAATCTTGAATCTGTTTCTCAAGCTAGAGGGAATCAAGATGCTCGTCCTTGTGCAGGTTCTTCGGGCGCTGCAACAAGAGGACTGGATGGTGTCCATCGACTTACAGGATGCATATTTTCATATCCCAATCCTGAAGTTGCACAGGAAGTATCTCCATTTTACGGTTGGGTCGCAACATTACCAATTTACGGTCCTTCCGTTTGGTTTTACTACTGCACCTCGAGTCTTCACCAAGGGGATGGCGGTGGTGGCTGCCCATCTCAGGAGGTCGGGGATTCCTGTTTTCCCTTACTTGGACGATGGGTTGTTGAAAGCAGAATCGCCAGAGATTGTGTGTCATAATTAAAATGGTAGTGCTGCCCCGTTTTTAAATATTTTTTCCTCAATATTCCCATAGCACTAACCACTGCTTTCTTTGACACACTGCGTGGCATACTAACACGATTGGTATGGGCCGGTAGGCAGCCCAGAATCAATTTGCAGACCTTGATTCTGCCATGCCTTTGAGGAGGCTTTGGAGTACTCGTTTTTATTCTCTATTACTAAGCAGTGCAAGCACACTTTGCGTTTCATTGGTATCATTATGATGCACAACCTCAATTTATATTGCCGATATGGTCGCAGATACACCCCTCTTCCCTCCCCACAATCCTTCCACCTGGTCTGCCCAAAAAAGCCTACGAAATATAAACACTCTCAACCACTTGTTGGGCCTTGACCAAACTGCAACGATATTTAGGCTACGATTACCTATACTCTCCACGTATCCCACTTGCCGACAACCCTTGGCTCCCAATAACTTCTGAGAAATGTACTAAACGAACCTTGACTGATTGCCGACTATTCCAACTTGGGGACCTCATCGTAGATGCTCTTCTGCTTTCCACCCGCATCCCTCATGAATGGGTACAATGGCTCACACATGGACAGGGTCATTATACATCGAGTGTATGCTGCTGTCGAGCAACAGTTCCAACTGCCATGTCAGAGCCTCCAGAATTTCCATTACTGACACTAGTTAATACTACCCCAGATAGCTCCCATTTGGTCTCGCAACTGTCCAATAGTGCACAGATATCTGACTTCTGAGGTGAGGTATTCACGATCTTACCTAAATGATTAAGGTAGAGCTGGTCCCATCCAAGCTTATGGCGTTTCTTGGTCACGTTGAGCCGGTAAACATCCTTTACAATGACTGCATTATAACGCCGTCCATTACCCTACATTTTGTACTCCGCAAAGTATTTTACAACACAGGGCTTTACACCACAAACCATTACAAATCATTCCCCATTACAACGCCTCGGTGGAGATGGAATAGTTAATTACGTTGTAATGGACAATGCGTTGTAATGGATTGAGTTGTAAAGCCCTGCGTTGTAAAAGATTTTGCAGAGTAAAAAATGTGTGGTAATGGCACTCTTAAACGCGTGCAGTGTTAAGTGTCATATTCCGTTGAGCCACTCCCCATTGCGATTAGGCGATTCGCTGCTATTTCTTTGTTGTTGGCAAATCGGCAGGTATCTTTGCATTGGGGTGCTGTCTCCATTCCTACAGTACAGGGTTGGATGAGAGATCTGGTTGAGGGATACCTACGCCTCATTGCTGCTCCCCTCCACTAGACCTAAGAATATGTGTTATACCCAGCACCAGCACTTGTTGTTTTATGCTTCTGAAGAGGAACCTCTGGCTAAGCCTTTGGTACAACCCGAACTGGGTGTGATGCGGACACAGCATGAGTACCAGCAACTGTGACGCTGGCAGGAAGAGAATGAAATACGTGTCCTTGTGATGGGCCCTCCAGCACTGCACGATTAGTGCCTTCCAGATACTAGCCCTCTTAATATTGATAGTAAATGTTCTCCTTGTGATGATGCATGACACAGTTTTTTCTCTGTCTCCCTTACTGGCGCTATTCTACACTATATGAAACTATTATGATATGGCTGCACTCCTTGACCATGTGTTCCAGGACTGCATAACGCAATTGTAAATGCTACATTTATATGAATCTTCCCCCATTGATACATGTTGCATTTTTGCAAAATGCTTAATGCTTATTTTTTTCTGTTTTTGGTGCTTTTCTCTTTGTCACTGTACTGTTTTACAATGCTTTGGAAAAATCAATAAAAACAATTACTAAAAAAAATATTAAATCACAAATACATGAGAGTAAGTGTACGTATATATGGCATGGTCAAAACGTAAAAGGGTGGAGCCAAAATGATGTTTCACCAACATCATCTATCATCCATCTCACCATAACCCCAGTCATTTACTCATTTCTTTGGGCACCCACTGGCCCTAATGTAAAACTTTTCCATCGACCCCGCACATCCATTTTTGTTACAGTATAATTGCTCCATTAATGTGTGCTAACAGTCTGTCTATTCTATTTTTTCGAGGTCAGTGGCCCCCATTCTACCCATAGACTCTATAGTTCTTTTGGCAGGCTATTGTTGATAGTAACATATATTTTAGAGACCACCACTTTCACTAATTCTTTCATTAATATTCTCTATACAAGTAGGGAGTGATCCTGTATCTCAGATCATATAACTGTTTGGGGCATTGTATACCTTTATATATGAAAAATACTTGTTTTTAGTACAGCCAAGAGTTTCATCAAGTTTATCTATATCCATTCCACCACCCAATGTAGAGATTTGTATATGATCCACTTTTCTTAACCTTTTCAACTATGTTAAAGGGGTAATAGTCTGTTTACCCAGGATGTTGGTCTTCACACATTGAGGAAAGATATATGTTGAATGATTATGCGGTCCTCCTTATGTATTAAGAATATAATAGTATTCCTCACCTGTAGTATGCAGATCACTCCCTAGATTGTTCACAGAGTGTACTATTTGCTTCTTTTTATAGGAGATATGCAATATAGCCCCCTCCCAGATAATCCCTTAGTAAGCTTCCTGTGAAGTGAAGTGCAAATCAACAGATCAGTGTTTTTGGAGAAAAGCTGGACATTTGTTGTTCTACATTTAGTAAGTGGTCTCCAAGTGGAGCTATGTATATTTTACACAACATCTTTCTGTCTTTACTGGGGTCTCCCTCATCCCGAATCAAGGGAGAATTATCTGAAATTCTTCAAGCAAGGAAATCAATAGATCGGATCGATACCACAGTATCAAACAGCATAATGAAGTAGTCAAGTCAAGGGAGTGTGCCATGAGCACCTGAGTGGAAGGAGTACTGCCATTTGATGCTGTGATACAGCCACCACACTTCTTCAAGGCACATAGCTTGAGTAGATCTGGTGACAATTGTGGAGTTAGATATTGAATGGCACTGGATTCCATTGCCTACCTCTTTCAGTTTCTTGCTTCATTAGAGTCCCAGAGGGCCCTCTAATATAAATTGACCTACTTTAGTAAGTAATGTTCCATGGAGGCTAGGGGAACTTACATACATAATGTTGTTGTTTCAGGGTAGATCCATGTGCTGGATACCATGACATAGCACCCTTGCAGACCCACTCATTTTCTGCAAATTGTGAATAACAGATGTTGGACCTGGCTTTCGCTCCAAGTTCACTGCATTCCTTTGCTGAACCTGTGTTTGTTGGCTTTTAGGACTCTATTCACTTTTCCCCTGCTAATCAGTGGTAGAGTGCTTGTGCTCTGCCTTCTAAACATGGAAAAATGGGCCTACACCTGACTAGTGCATTTAAATTACTTATACGTCCCTAGTAAATGGCACTACATGTACCCAGGGCCTGTATATTAAATGCAACTAGTGGGCTGCAGCACTCTTTGTGCGACCCATTAAAGTAGCACTGTAAAACATGTCTCCCTTAGGTAGGCCATAATCACTACTAGGGCAGGATGTAGAAAAAGTAGGACATGTGTATTTAAGTTTGCATGTCTTGACAGTGAAACACTCCTAAAGTCGTTTTTCACAGTTGTAAGGCTATCTCTCCCCTAGACTAACACTGGGTTACCTTATTGCACTTAATAAGTGATAACACAGACCAGATAGAGATATGCAGTTGAGACTCAATGAGTTATAACTTAAAATCCTCTTTAGTGGTAAAGTCGGATTTTGAAACTGCCACCTTTTATGGTTGACATTTCTTTATCAGCTTAAGGAACAAGATAATCACATCAGCATCTCAAGGTCCATTGTCTTCTGGGACACTATGCAATGATTTGTTGATTAACCCCCCAACTCCAGCCTCCACCCCCCCCCCCACCCCGGAACTGGTGGACATGAAACAATCTTCTGTCTGTCCCTAGGGGGAGCTACCCCTAAGTGGTGGGTGTGTGAGCCTCAGATAATCGGAGAATTCATAAGTATTTGGGGTCTGTGAGTTCGCAAAATTCTGTTGTCAGCAGCGTCAAGAATGGGCTCCATAGCTTAGGGAAAGATGCGCCCAGATTGGAGAGAGTGAGGGGGGATATGTTCCATCCGCATTAGATGCCACACGTGGTGTAATCAACCCTGATGTGTAGGAACATGCCTGGTACCCCAGTGAGATAGAATATTATGTAAGGCCACCCCCAATGCCAGACCTATGTGTCTGCCCTGCCAAGTCCTAAGGGGAAAGGTAAGAGGGTTGGGAAGACCCAGAACAATATAGGCCCGAAATCTGGGTAGGTCTGAGTCAAAGTGAGTGTCGATGTCCTTAAACACTTGTGACCAATGTGCTTCAAGTTTAGGCATTCCCATAGGATGTGCAGGAGGGTCCCTAGGGAGCTGCATTGACTCCAGCATTCTGGAGGCTTGGACGGATTGTACTTGTGCAGTCAGGAAGGTGTGTAATAGCAGTAGCTGACAATGTTCGTGGCAGTTTCAATGCTTGCCATGTTATGGGCAGTGTGATGTGCCCAATAATATATGCCCCCCACTTCCTTCTGCTTGAGGGCCCTGCCTATCTCCAGCTCCCATGCATCTGACTCTTAGATTTAGAAGCCTCCAAAGTTAGGTCTATTAATCGATATAGTTCAGAGACCAAACCCTTATTGGACGTGTTGGAAAGTAGCCAATGTTCAAAGGGAGCGAGTTGGTGCTTGCCTCTGGTCTGAACATTGGAGTGCATCACCCAATAACAAATCTGGGTGTAATGCCAATGTTATGACTCTGAAAGTGCAAATGATGTATGCAGGGACCCGAAGGGGACTGGGCCCTCTTAATTGAACAGGTGACCAACGGACCTACAGCCCACCAGCTTCCAAACATGGAAAGTGGAATTGAGTAAGCCCAGGCTAAAGCCTGGATTCTAGACTATGGGTGTCAAAGGAGAGGGGAAGGATGTTAGATCCCCCTTTGTCACCAATCTGTCCCAAATGGCCAGTGATGCATTGGTGACAGGAGAAAGGTACAGCGTTTTAGGCCATGTTCGCCGAGGGAGGAAAGGAATACTCCACAGGGCCCGTCCGCCAGTGCCCTGTCCATAAACAGCCAGCGTTTCTCTGATTCCACATGCGACCATTCCACAAAGACCCTGAGTTGGGAGGCTTAGTAGTATCGGTGGAGAAGGTCTGTAGCTAGGGTCTCTTCGAAGAAGTGCCGTTTATCCACCCACACAAACCTGTTTAGTTACTGCTGAAGGGCTTGCAACATACCCGGAGGAGGTGCAGCGGAATGTGCCTGAAAGAGGAACAAGACTCTAGGTAGAATCGTCATTTTGATTGCTGAGATTCACTGTATCCAGGACAATGAGTGTGACCCCTACCGGTGTAGGTCAGATTTAATCTGCCGGGACAGGGTCCAGTAGTTGAGAGCTACTGTGCCCGCAATTGTAGAGATGATTTGAGGGGCCTTTGGTTAGGGAATATATGTCTTGGCCTGTTGGAGGATGCCTAAAGTGTGTGGCCTAGGAGTCAAATTAAGAGCCTGTGATTTATGAATATTTATTTTGAAGCTGCCTGCTAGGCCAAAGGCCTCCCTTGCCTGGGAAGGCAGGGAAAAAGGTGGAGGGCTGTTCCAAATATATCATCACGTCATCGGCATACAGGTTTTTGGTGTCTTGTTCGCCTTCAAATTGGATCCCTGTTATCTGAGGATTAGTGGGATCTCTATGACCCAATGGCTCCATGTAAACGGCAAACAATAGGTGCGACAGTGGGCACCCCTGTCTAGTTCCCTTGCTTATGTGGAATGGACTGGATGAGGATCTGTTGACTCTGACTACAGCTGTAGGTTGGGTATAGCTGTTGAGTTAACCGGTCTTGTATTCCGAAGTGTGCTAGAGTGGCCGCTAAATTGGGCAATGTACCCTATCAAGTGCTTTTTCTGCCATGACAGCCAGGAGTAATCTCTCCTGTTCAAATCAATGAGATTTATCTATGAGTTGAAGGGTTCTTCTAGTGTTCTCTCTACACTGCCATTGAGGCATGAAACTGGCCTGATCCGGGTAATGAGGCCCGGACGCAGTGGGTTGAGGCGGGCGGCTAGGATGCTTAAGAGCTTAAGGTCCATATTCAGGAGAGATATTGGTCTGTATGAAGAGCAGTGGGGTTTGTCCTTTCTAATCATAGGAATTGCTACAATTGCTGCCCTAAGCATAGACAAAGGAAGTGTTGTGGAGTGTCCTATCGCGTTAAACAACTTGGTGAGAAGAGGTGCTAAAATCTGGCAGAACGCCTTGTAAAAGGAGGCTGGGAAACCGTCAGGGCCCGGAGATTCGGGCGGTGTTTGGCGACCCTCAGCATCTATTATTTTCTGAACTCCCATTTCCTGGTGTTGAATAGGCAGCCGGTTGGATAAGAGGCGGCCACAACGGTTGCCGTCTACATAGAACCGGTATTGAAGCTGAATCACTGTGTACTTAGCTCTGTCTGTGTCAATACCTGCTAGTTGGACTCTGGCTGCCTCAAGTTGCCTCCAGGCTCTAGGGCCTCCCGTCCTCCTATGTATCTGCTCTAGCTTCAAGACCAGACGGGCCAGGCCTTCTCTTTTATCCCGACAGAGTTTATTGTCTGCAGGTGCTATTGCAATCAGTTCTCCTCTAACAACCGCTTTCAGGGCCTCCCATAGAGTGGAGATTGAGACCTCTGGGGTGTCATTAATCGTCAGGTGGTCAGTGATTTTCTTGGTGATATGGGCGAAAACCTCTGGGTGTTGTAGTAGCGGTCCATAAGTCGCCAGGTCCTCTGGGCAGGCTGGGACCACAAGAGTCACTCTCACGCCCGAGTGGTCAGATAAGGAGCGAGGTTCGATCTCCACCGACTGCACTGCGGAGACCACCCCAGAGTTACCTAAGAGGAAGTCGAGTGTGGCGTAAGTCTTGTGAGCGTGGGAGTAGAAAGTGAAGTCCCAGTAGCGTGGGTGTATGGATCTCCAGATATCTCTTAGGCCTATGTCTGTTGGGGAGAGCGTCCCTGCTTGGCCATAGCGTTGGGTTGCGAGGTCGTGATCATTGTTAAGTACTAAATTTAGGTTACCTCCTAGTATTACCAGCCTATCCTGCAAGGCCATTACCTCCAATACCGCTCTGCGGAGAAAGAGTACCTGTCCCTCGTTGGGAGAGTGTGCTTACCTTAACGGTACTGGATCCCAACGTCAGAGAGTATGCCAATGATATGCCCTTTATTTCAGCCTGCATGGGTCCCATTTTCCCCTGAACATATGGGAAATTGAAATCGCCACCCCAGCTGACTTAGATGGGAGGGATAAGAAATATTGGTGGGGAAAGGCTTTAGATCTAATCCTGTGCTGGTCCTTGTGGAGAACGTGTATCTCTTGCAATAAACATATATGTGCCCCTGACTTTTCTAAATAGGAAAGGACCAATTCCTTTTAGCTGGTGATTGAGGCCCCTGACATTGAGGGTGAGAACCACTAGCTGGGTAGTCATGACAGTTTCCCATAGTAAGTTGTGCTGATGGCTGGCCTGGCTTGGTTTACCCCACCACTATGTGTCTGAAATAGGCAGGCATAGGTGAATGACTGTCACAGAAATATATAAGCTTTATCCCCAGGTCCAACCCAAAAAAGTAACAAAGGGCCTTAAGGATCCACACAAACATTAACCATATAACATCGACAACATTGTCATTGTCCAAGGGATAAAACCCCATGGGTTAGTAGTTTAAAGGAGAATGTTAATTATCCTGCTCCCTGCTCCCTACCCTTACCTCAGGAAAGTTAAAGCAGAGAAAGGGATAGGAGGCAGTGCAGAGGATGAAGAGAGAGATGCTGTTTCATGTTAGCTCGTCGTTGGCCCGACCGGGTCTCCCACAAGTATGACAAGGAGCCCCTGTCTTTCCCTGGCAAAAGTTTCCTGATTGGGGCGCAATTCAGTAGGAGAAGACCTCATACTTTTCCGGTCATAGGATCCCCTCCTATCTTGGCCATGCTGCCCCTTCCGCGGGCCCTTGGGTGAAAGATCTTTCAGGTCCAACAGGTGACATGCCTCTTCCAGAGAGTGAAGCTGATGCAGTTTCCCACCCAAACGGAAGACCAGGCAGAAGGGGTGTCCCCAAGAGTAAGATACTCTAGACGCTCTCAGTTGAGAGGTAACAGGCGAAACAGCTTGTGTTTCAGCAGGGTTGGCGCTGGTAGGTCTTGATACAGAACTGGACTATGGCCCTAAAATTGGATGGAATGTTTATCTCTGGTGTTTTGTCGGATCTTCTCTTTCAGGGTAAAGTCATGGACACACATTAAGTTATATGGAGGAGGTCCGTTCCGGGACCTGTGAGGACCAACTCTGTGTGTGCGATCTAGTTTGGTCTTTGTATCAGGCGGAACTTCTAAAATTGATCAAAATATTTCTGCCATGAAATAAGCAATGTCAGTTCCCTCTGCCCCAGATGTGATTGCTCGAATGTGAATATTGTTGCATCAAGACCTGTTCTCTAAATCTTCAGCATGTGCTTAGCATCTAGATGTTGATCCCTTAGGGGCCGGATCTCATGTTGGAGTTGGTCAATTTCTTCATCTCTTCCTTGTGTGTGATCCTCAGGAGTAGAGACCCTGTCGCCCAGGCCCGCTATGTCACGATGAACCTCCTTGAGTTCCCCGGCTAGTTCCTTCTTGAGCAATTGGAGGTCTTCATGCAAAGAGGCGAACAACACCTCAAGATAGGGGTGGGTGATTGGCGCATCAGCATGTTCAGAGTCTAATGTTTCTGTTGTGTTTCGATTTAGATACCCGTACATAGGTTTTCCGAATCATGCCCTTATATAGGCACAACTCACATTGCCCTTATTTAGGCATAGCATCCCAGTCCTTATATAGACATCAGCCATGCTATCCAAATACAGGCATGGTCACCTGCATCCGTCCATCCCACGTCACAACGAGTTCTTAGAAACCAGACCCCTAAGCCATTGGGACTTTCCCTGCTTGGATTATTGATTTCTCAAAGAACTCATTTATTATGCATGAACAATTATTCCTTAGGGGTTCATTCATGACGTCTTTCTCTGCCTGACTTTACGTCAATGCTAGCATTCCTAGGCACCTTCCAGGTATAAATATACCTTCACTTACCATGCCAAACCACGGCTCGGCAACACAGCTCGATGCGGCTTGCCACGGCAAGTTCTGAAGAAATTCGAGTCCTCGTCTGACGCACTGACCAGAGGCTGTCTTCCTGCTCGCAGAGAATCCAGCTTCCAGTGTCCTGACTCCCTTCGCGGGGTGTTAGGGATTGAAATCCGGAAAGAGATTCCCACCTCTCTTATTCTAAGGTATGGAGCAGACTAGAACCCAGAGGGACTCTTGGCATACAAACGCAATACAAACTATAGCTTACCATACTATAGAAAACAGCACCTACTTCTTACCTCGTACTACACTTAGGTTAGGTACACTGGGGTAGAAATATTTAGAAGCACCAGACGAGTATTCACATTTTAGCCTGTGTTATTTATGTATGTTTATATGAATATATGTCATAAGCTAAAAGACCATGCTATTGCAGTATTATTTCTTCTTACTGCTCACGCTGTACGTATTATATTTTGCATACTCTCTTGCGATTGCAACAGCTCATATCTCTTCCAAGATAAATAAGACTGTTCAATATATCCTTTTATTGAAACGCCCGTCTATCTATTTCTGTGTAACTCTGAAGAAACCAAGCATGCACGATTGACTGAGTGAAAATTGTATCTATTGTTTCCACGATTCTGAGAACTCTTCCGACTCTAAGGGAAACAAAGTTGTCATGTTTATGCGGTTGTCAGAAACTACTCACTTGTTTATTTGAGAAGTTTCTAGTGACCTCTGATTTAGCTGGCACACAAAGTAATTAAGTTTAATATACTCAATAGAGGCATACTGACCTCAGTCCTATGCAAAAACTATAGTGTATATTATTCCAATGCGCAGAACCTATAAGGGAAATAAGAACTACACTACATTTCTTCCGTGCTTGATTTTGAGGGGGGAAACCCCGCCTGGACTCCCGGTTGTTTGAGGAGCATGTCCTTGAGAGTTCAGTCCTGTTTGCCATTTCCAGAAGCCATGACAGGAGATATGGGCAGCAATCCACCCATCCACAGCTGGGGCTGCAAAGCATGGCGACTCTAGAGGACACAATGTTCAGCGGTTCGGCCCAGGGAGCTCCAAATCACAGCTGCGAAAGGAAGAAGAAGGGTAGGGCTTGCTTCCAGAGAGTCCTCTACATCTGAGAACAGTAAGCTCAGTCCCAGGGCACTGGGGCCCCTCGCTAGTTCCCGCAGCCTGTCCGCTGCGCAGAGAGAGGCCAGGCTGCAGAAACCCTCTCAACGCAAATGCAGTATTGCTGCAGAAAGCTGTGTCACAGATCAACATGGGGATCTATATGGTGGGGACGGGATTCGCCCTGCCTTTTTTCCTGGAGGCCAGCCGAGAGTCTGCAGGAGCCCTTGTAGTTCTACCAGGGGTGGGGGATCAGGGAGGTCAGTCCTCAATCTCCGCCAGATTCAGTGTGGCTTTATCTCCTAACTGGCCTCAAGGACGTGACATCTCCTCCGTTGAGTGGTGCAACAATCCATGGGGGCCTAGATGAGAGAGGGATGCAGCTTGTGGCATGCGGGGGACCCAGTGTCTACTTCTCCCCCGTGTTCCTCATCTCCAAGTTTGGGAAGACAGTCTGTAGCGGGCCCAATTACTCTGGTGGCTCCCTGCCACATCGACTTCAGTGGCTTGAGCCCAAGGGGATCAGCAGTTGACGATCACCTTATGGCAGGGCAGAGTTCTCAAGCTTTAGGCCCTATTCCCTCCTGTCTCTCCTGGTGGATATTCATTGTGTGGCTCGGGCAGAGCTCAGGTCAGTTTCGATCCAGCATGGCCGGAATCCCTGAGGCGCTCGGTCATCCGGGCCCGTCTGCTGGAGCCTCCTACTCTATTAGTGTGTAATCATAGGCGGCTACACGTTTGCCAGGCGGGCCGGGGGGTCATATATTCCCAGGGGCCTCTCTCGGCACCCGATGGTAGGTGAGTCCTTAGATCGTGCGGGGGAAGGGGGTCAGAGCTCCCTCCTTCCCCCCATGCAACTCACCACTGACTTCGGCTCTGCAGCCCTCTGCCTCCGTGGTTCTGGGCGGGGGAGCCTAACCCCGAGCCATACAGTCTCCGTGCAGCACAGCCCAACGCAGCGACACTCAGCTTCCACAGTGTTCCTGTCATGGTATCACCTGGATCTATCTTCGGTCGCAAGCGGATTTCTGATCTGCGATCCATGTAGGCAGCTGTCTTGGAGTGATCTGCCGTCACAGGATGGTCGATCTGGGCTGGTGTAGGCCATAACCACATCAGTTCCCAGTCCACAGACTGCTATCCGCCTGGGTCCCTATAGATCCCGGGCTCACAGAACTGGCACCAATGGACCCGTGTAGGTATTAAATCGATCACAGACTGAGTCTCAATGAATCTCGATGGTCTAGCACTCCCACCTGGGGGGCTTGTCCAGTGCTATTGGGCTGCTGGTGGTGAGGCCTATCGGTAGGATTGGGAAGTGCAGAGACGCGACTTACCCATCTGCCATCTTGGCCACACCCCTGAAAATGCCACTTTTTAGAAAGTTGCAATTTTTCTGTCTCAACCAATGTGCCTTTCTGCCAGTGTCCAGGGTCACATGACTGTAAATTGCTCTTCTATCATGTTTTGTATATTCCTCCCAGACATCGGGACAAAAGGCCTTGAGTCGGGGCCAGGTATTGCTCTCCTGAGAAGGTTGTCTTGGGGAGTTCTACTCAGCCTTTATGCCCTTAAAATGGTAGCCTCGTGGCCTTCCCGCCCCTTCCATACTTCTAAGGCCTACCTGCCCTTCCACTGACAAATGCAGCTTACACCTAGGTCTTCCTGCCCTTTGTTCCCCTCGACCATGGGTATCCAACCTTTTCTGTAGCAAGAGCTACTTCTGGTTAGTGAAAATCATTGTGAGCTACTGAAGGCTAAGCAACTCGCTCATTGTTACCAGACACCCCCAGGCCCAGCTTCATTGACCTTAAGCCTAATGAACATAGAGGCAGATACTATAGTTTGAATAGAATACTTTGACTTGTGGCACTATGGCAGAGCTGTCATGTGTGTCAGTGAGGGCGTGTTCTTTGGGGATGTATGAACATGTGTATGTAAGAAAGGGACATATGTGTATGGGTGATTCAGAGCCTGTGTCATATGTACTTGTGAAATAGGCCATACCTTTTGCCACATTTGGCACCTTTACGTGTATAACAAACATATAACCATTTTATTTAAATGAGAGAAATTTAAAGTGCATAAAAAGGATCTGCAAAAATGTTTCTACTGTTTGAATATTTTATTACTCTTTCAATTTCTCCCACTTAAAATAATAGCTGTATTTTTTCAGTTTTAAAAATGGCACAGTGTCTACCAGTCACTGGCAGCAAGAGGCCTGCTGTGTGTTAAAAAGGCAGCAGTTTGAAATAGGAGATTAAACTGAAGAGTTAACTTTAGGTTTATATGGATTCCATAAAACTCTTCTCCTGTTTCCAATGGTCAAATTTACAAACAGCAGGCATCTTTCTCCCAGTGGCCTATAGACATGGTGCCATATTTGTAGTAGAAAAATACAGCCATTTGTTTAAATGGGAGGAATGTGTAGTGGGGAAACAAGCCTCATAAATTATTATGACTAATTGGCTTAATTGAAAGTGATTTTTTTTTACTGTATTGTTTCTGAGAAATATTTTTCTTCACTTTAAATTTCTCACATTAAAAATTACTGTGTATTCATTTATAAATTTTCTACAGTGTTTACTGCCCACTAGGAGCAAGAGGCCTACTGTTTGAAAATGTGACACTTTGAAATGGGAGAACATTAAAATGAAAAGTTAACTTAATCATTAAGGTAACCTTTCATTTTATTTTTCTCACATTTAAAAGCATACAGATGCATCATTTTGTTCTCATGCTCCAATATTGAGTTGACAAGGATGTTTACTTAAGAGTTAAATACTCAGTGGTTCAATTCCTCACCTCTGTGCCCCATCCCGGGTAATAATCTGACTGAGCACTGCTTATTATCTGTCCTTGCTGTCTGCAGCTCCAAGATATTAATATAACAATAAACATAGCCTTCCTTTAACTTTGAAAGGAAATGTGACTCTGTGCCTTTTTAATAATGAATTCAAGGCTGTGAGCTATTCTGAAGGTGTCTGTGAGTTACTGGTAGCTCATGATTAACTGGCTGGAGACAGCTGCCCTAGACAGTTTGGAGCCAAACCCAGGAAAAGGGGAAGCTTAAACAATGGGGGCATTTACCACAAACAGGCTGGCACTTAGGATAGAATTTGCACCCTGAGAACCTCTCATCAAAACACTCTTGGACCTGTGGAAGATTCAGAAGGAAGACTGCACAGCTGTTGTAAAAAAGGAGACTCAACAAACTTTCAGAGGTATACCTGCAACTGCCCAGCTGACCAACCTTATTTGCACCTGCCTCGACATGCCTGAACCCTTCTGCTGGCCTTTGCAGGAGTGATCCCCAAGAGGTACCTCCCTAGGTCTTGAACCCCTGATTGGCATCAGAGAGCTCTCTTTCGGAAAAAAAGGTGAAGATACAGACATTTTGGGCTCCTCACGACCGCAAAGGGACTTCTTCACACCAGGAATAGACTGCCCGCATCGTCAGCCAGCGCACGACTCCAGTGAGAGCTGCTCTTTAGACAGACAGTAACAGCCCGCGTCAACTACCACTCATACCTCCAGCGACGACCAGCTTTTAACATTCTAGCAGCGTCCATCCGCAACGCCCTACCGGCTTCTCGCCCCATAACGTCACTTTGCCTCCCCTGTTAATGTGTACGGCACTAATGGGGCCTACCTGAGAAGTTAACTCTTCAGCAATATGAACCTGTTACCTGTATCCAGCCCGTGCTCCATCCCGTTCGGCCTAAATTTGTGACTTTTCCCTGGTCAAATGAGACCAGAAAACCACGAGTGCCACTTTGTGCTTTTTGGGCTATTTTCATTTAAAACTTTGAAAAATTATATATCCTGTTCTACTGATTGGATTTTTGTAATTGTATTTATTGCATCGTAGGTTTAGAACCACCTACCACCCATATGTTAACAATATGGAATTTAGTCATATTGTCTTGTGAAATATGAGTAATATAGATACTAGAAAGGGATGAAAATGCAAAAGGGGGAAGAATGGGTGTAGTGCCACTACACAGTAGTATTATTTTTTGCATTTTCAATAAGTGTTATAATAGCACATATATTCACTTGATAGGCAATGCATGCTGTTCTGACTTAGGGGACGAGCAACTGCCAAATCCATCATGCCTATGATTCTGTAATACTCATTTCAGCATTAGATATGTTAATGGCAGTCTGACAGCTAATAGCAGGTTCATATAGCTCAGGAGGTGCCATTTCTTCCCTTGCCAGAGTGTCTTATGGTTCACCCTGTGTAGGTTGCATTTAATTGTCTTCTTGTGCAATCTGTTCTGAAGTAGCCAGTGACTGCGTGAAAACATGACAGGTGGTCTACCCAAGATCGAGTTCAATAGCCCCTCTGGGTGCCTGCAAATGAGGCATACTGTCTCCTGGGGTACTAAGTCCACCTGGCTTTTCTATGCAGATCCCTGTCTCCTCCAGCCATCCAACTAGTCCTAGACATCATCAGGATTTTAAAATGCCAGGTTTTACCTTTTGCTATAACTGGAGCTTTGCTGGGAACATCATCATGTATTTCATCCATGATTCACAAAGCTTTTTCTTTGCAGTATAATAGCATTGCCATTGTACCACTTGTGTGAAGTCAGGAAAGAGACGTATATTAGTGTTCTAATGGGGAATTAGTCCAGAGTATCTAGTACACAATAGTGCTGTATCCCTATCCTTGTAATTCAGGAATTCGCAACAATGGCACTCAGAGGAGCTCCAGGAATCTGTTGCAGACAGAATCTTTGTGTCCTCTCAACAGAGAAGAAGGCTGATGGTCCCTGTGGCCGTTGAACTGTTTACATCCAGTTCTCAACAGTGAGCTTTGTGTTTGGGCTCTTAGTCCATCCCACATATCTGATTTTGTTTCTCCGGGAGTGCAATTTTGCTTTTTTGATCCACTAAAAATGTATTCCTTCATCTGTTTCATTTTTGTTTTCATTTTCATCAAGTCCTGTTTTGCCACCACTACTCTTTCTGACATCCTTCTAATGTATGTGTGTAGAAGTTTAAAGTTGGTATTCATGGAATAATTGTTTTGAAAGACTCAACATTATGTTTTTGTGGTATCCATTAGGAGGACCTAGTATAGGCTTTAATTGCCATCACTCAGTTGTTGTCTTCTACATTATGTACACTGGGTGGAGTATTTCAGTGGGGTCCCTCAGCCCTCAAGTGTGACTACCACTGGAGTTGATGTACAGTGCTACACCCTATTGGAGGGGAAGTTCTCCTAAAAGTTAGTTGGCTCAGTACCAGTATCTATATGAAAGTCAAGCAATTTCTTACCTTTCATATTTATTGTCATGTAGTTTCCACCCTATGGTAGGAACTGCATATTTGTGGACAGAATAAACGTTGGGATGGTGCCAGACTGATTCCATGCACCCCCTCACAATATGTTGTCCTGCAGGCCAGCTAGCTCACAGTGCCACCATTAGGATCTCTAAAATTGGACAGGTAGTAGATGGTTCTGGCAACCACTGAACATGACAACCCTGATCCCCCAGGAATTGTGGTAACAGATCTAAAAACCCTTTTGCTCCGTCACTCTAGGTCTCTTTCTCTCAGAGAAATATGCGAGGAATACACAGTGGGACATTTTCCATATTTATTGAACCATAAAATACATGTGCTGCAATGATCAATAGACAGAAACAAATGAAAATTATGAGAAGTACTAAGACAGTGAACAAATCAAAAAGTTCCACCATCGTGCCACAACAATGTATGCAAGCAAATAAAATATAGAAAAATGTCTTACTCCTACTATACGTCACCTAACCTAAGTGTCTAGGGCATGTGTATTGCCAAGAATCCCCATACTGGATGATCCAACCCCTTTTACTTGAAGGGAAAGAATGTAGGTCCCTGTTGTGGTCGCAAACTGGACACCTCCGCAGAGATATCGACAAGCTGCTGGGCCAAAGCATCAGCATGTAGAGACCTCTCCAAAGATAACAAAGCCCTCCTCTGCCAACATCTAGAAACAGATGGTTATTTATAACAAAAGGCATCCTTTCCTTGGGCCGAGACCTTGATCAGGCTGCCATTGTTTATGTGTTATAGATAGCTATGTCGCCATATGTATGAAAACAACAAGCACATGTGCACAATGCATGTAAAAACCTTTTACATGGTGTCAAGGTGGCATTATAGTGTTCTTGCAAAGTTGATTCTGTAAGCAATTATGGTTTCCAAGAAACTAGATTGTCACAGATGCAAATGTGTATCAGAAGTCATTGTGTAAACGAGCAGGCAACTTTATGAAAACTTGCAATTTTCATATAGGCTGGGTGGAGAGTCCAGAGGGGAGAGGTTGTCGAAAGTAGAGCTACCACGCTTGTCAGCTCAGGAGAATTCGGCCTGATGGGAAGTGAAGTGAAGGTTTAATTTAATTTTGTCTGGAACTGATTGTCTAACACATGGGATAGACTTGACTATATACGGGATATTTTAACTCATGGATGGAAACCTGCCAATTCACAAGGACAGAGAGTAATAAAATCAGAAGCTGATAACAGTCTGATTAAAGAGAGAAGAAAGACTGAACGGTGTGATGTCTGTAATTGGATACCTGGAAGACTACGCATTCAATTGTGTTTTCAAGAGGCGATCGTAAAGCCCTGAAGAAGTCCGTAAGGTCGAAATGCGTTGGCAACGAGTGGGCACACGAAGATGATATAAAAAAATTTTTTTTTTCAATAATGACGTTGTTTATACAAATCAAGAAGACTGAGTCTGTGCAATAATTGATACCTTGAGATATTTTCGTTGGACTCTTTGATGAATTATTAAAAGTGACAGAAAAAAATTATTCTGCTGAGTCAAAACCTTAATAAAACTTTAGGCCTAACTGGGACACCTGACACCCACTCCTAGGACATATGTCGACTAAGAAAGCTATCTAAAAGAAAAAATTCTATTGCTAAAAATGCAACAACATTCGCAAAAGGAATCCTAAAATTTGTAATAGAAAGCAAGCTAAAAGCTGTTTTAAAAGGCAATCATATAATTAAGAAGCCTAAAGAACAAAGAAAGGCAATTAAATCATATAAAAGGTAAAAAAAAGCTCAATATAAAAATCTATTTAGGATGTTAAAAACAGGCAGAATAGAATTTCCCACCAAACAGAATAGCCAGATGTTTATGTGTTCCGAGTTGTAGATGAAACTTATCTGTTCCCCGCATCCGCAGACAATAATCCCAGTGGCACACCTCGAAGCAAGCAGCTA
This sequence comes from Lissotriton vulgaris, assembly GCF_964263255.1. Lineage (NCBI taxonomy): Eukaryota > Metazoa > Chordata > Amphibia > Caudata > Salamandridae > Lissotriton > Lissotriton vulgaris. Next base: position 46,276 of record NW_028242245.1, read on the forward strand.
GAGCAAATATTTTTCCATCCGACCCCACAGCAGCCTCGGAGGGAGCATAAACAGCCAGCCGGGGTTCCGCCGAACCAGAGCCATGATCCATACCATCTGTGGCAGAAGCATCCCAGGGAGGCTGGTAGAATGCGGCTAAAAGCAATAGAATACGCTGTGGACAGCTACACATATGGACTTTTAAGGAGCCCACAAGTACGTTTATGTCCAAAATCTCAACAAGGTGTGATCCCTGGCAAAAATCCAAGGCGCACTCAAAAGTGCACAGCAGACAGTGGAACACGGGCTGCACGCAGTGAAGCCACATAGGCTGAAATGATAAGAACCAATGCTCATTCAGTTCTCTAAGCAATGGTGCACCAAAGCAATGCACCATACACTCACAGCACAGTAGCACATGAGGTACTGCCAGCTCCATTTGATCTCAAATTAAGTCATCCACTGTGAAGCAAAAATATTAAAGCAATTGTCCCGGCAATCAGGAACAGTACCAGTAGAAGACCTTCAAAGATGCTCTTGAGGACGGAGTGAATAAAAAATGGAATGACTCTGTAAACTGTATGGAAGGTGCTAACCAACCCAGTGCCTATAGTTGTGAAAGAAATGTGCTATTCCAGTTGTACTAGACATGCTTAAAATATGATGCACCAGCTCACCAAAATGTCAGGTGAAGTTAGTGCGGAGTAGCACCTGTTTCTCTGAAAAGGACCTTGCCACCTGTCGATCAAACGTCTCCTTAGCAGAAGTTAAAGCAACACCATTTTGAAACAGTAAGGCTTTCAGTTTGCTCAGGGCGTCAAAATGCACATTGGTAAGAATAATTGAAGGCCAAAGCGTCACCTCCCTAACTGTTCGGGTAAATGGAAACTGTACTTGCATACAATAAGTAACAACCGCAGAAGTTGTTACCAGATAGGCAGCCCCCGGTTTCATTCCGCAGCAACCTTGACCGTTCAGCATCAGGTAGCTCCCATTCAAGTGTAGCCTGAAAGTTGGATGTATTTCGGCCGCCAGGGAACCCTTCAAGTAGCAGGAGAGGTTTGCTACAGAAGCATTACAAGCCCGTCCAAGGAAATGTCCTTGCACATTAAGGATCCACTTAAAGTACTCTCGAACTCTGAACCGCTGAAAAATACTTTTGTTCCCTCATTTCGACACCAAAACTTTAAAGGAAGCTCCCAAGACTTGTGTACAAATACTTCTCCTAACGCTTCATATCTGCCCACTTGGTGATGTTGTAGCCAGTATTGAAAATAAAATGTTGAGATTGGATAATCCATGGGTATATTGCACTGCCAAACTGCGGATGCAATTTCAGCAATGGTGAAAGGTAACTTCTCTAGCTACTCAGTGTGTAACATAGTGTATTTAGCATCTTTGTGTGCCATAAGTATCTGTTGTTATGGGGTTTTATGGTATAGGGATAACAGATTTGTGACGTTGAAATATCGCCATGGCAAATGGCCGTAACGTGGTGTTTGTGATGTCCAGCTCAATAGCATCATAGACCCAAGTTGTGACTGCCCATCTTGAAATATAGACATGTCTTGTTGAACAATGTCTATCGCTGAGGATACTATGTCCAAAAGAGTATATCTTAGATGGTGAGGTGGTCATACCATTGTCAACCACTGTAAGAGCCTGTTTTAAATTAGCCCTATCAATTTCTCGCAATCTTTCAGCAGCCTCTGGCTGAGAGACCTTCCATATCTCGTTGTGTGTGGCATACAGGAAGAGCTTTTTACTTGGTTTTCAGGGCCCTTATAAAAAGTCCTTGAGTTCCATGTTATCAGATAAAAGGGACAAGTGTTATTTCACCTGAGACCGTGCCAAGGTTTTTAGCCAATCAAGGCACAACTTCCCAACATTGTAAGTTGTCACCACCCGAGTGTTCATACTGTACATACTGCATATAAGGCCTACTTGTTTTAAAACCCTCAGTAATGTTGAGGAAGCGCCCGACATTTGTTTGTGTCTAGTGGCCACTCTAACCATTCCTTTCAATTGGGTGCAGGTGAAATGTATGTACCATTACGCAGCATAGTATCTAATGTATCCTCACTACAGTGCATAAATTGTTGCCAGTTTTTAAGATGTGCAAGTGTGGAAATTCGTTGTGTGTTCAGATCATTTATCTTGGCCAATCCAAGACATGTTGTTTGTTGCCCAGTTTTGCTCAAGAAAATCATTTGTTGTGGTATTAGGCATGCTCTAAATAAATATGAAAAAGACGAGAGAGACCCATTTAACCAGACCTGGGGATTAGAGTACTATTAACCAATAGAATGAAAAGATCCCTTGGTGGAAAGAACAAACTCAAAGCAATCTATGTGCCCTCCTCACAGATTGCTGCCCATGTATTAGAATTTACAAATTCCTAATTCAAACAACATTAATTCCAAAGTTAGTAAATACTGTGATTTTATTATGAAAAGGACGTTTTGAACATCCTAAAAAATAGAACAATCAATTCTAAAAATTCATTTACAATACAAACATACACAATAAAACAACATTACATCGGACAGTATTTCATTTACACAAAAAAAGTTTTTTTAAAATCAAATTCAATTACACCAGATATATGCTAATAAGCAAGAGAACACAGAGCGACAAAAAGACAGACACTATTTTTTGTCATAAGGTCACACATCAGGGTTAACAATAATTTCTGGCTAATCCTTGATATACTTAATATTTGGTATCTATAGGAAGAGCTGATCCCCTTGATTGTGTAAAATGAAGTGTCGACGCGTTTCGATGGTTAAAAATGATAGTCCATCTTTTTCAAGACAATTACATGTTTCTCTTTTTTAGAGGCACTGATTGGTTGCCACTTTCACTTGATTCCTTATCCCATATTATTCCATCCTCTCATGAGTTTCACTTTCCAGAATGTTTCATTTCTTATAACCCACAGGTTTCTTAAGTGTACAAATACCTCGTACAATAATTATTGTCCTAATCTCTTGAGTGAAGAAATATGTCCGGCGTATTGGAACCATTAAAATCCAGCTCTCAACTGCTATGAGGCCACATGTGCGCACTATATTCTTTATCTTGGGGTCTGGCAGTACGGGGCTAGTTCTATATCAAGCACTGGCTCTGTCAGCTTCAAACATGTTCTGTTAAAACAGACTGAATGAACCGTACTGTAGGAAGGTACATCCTGACTATGGTTGCCCCCAACTTTTTTTGCCCTGTGTTTTAGCTGGTTTTGGACATAGTCGACCTGGGGCCCTGCCAATCAGGACCCCAGGCCTACTGCTCTCTCTGTAAAATGGATTCCATGTACCCTAGGTACATTTCCAATTGGGACTGGGCCACCTTATCAGACCCTGTAACTCAGGGCATAGGTGTACCCAGGGCTGCCAGGGGCTGCAGCATGTATTATGCCACCCCTGGCTGGCCTCCTAAATTTGACACAACTGGCTGCATGACAGCTGGGGCAAAGTCGTGTAATCACTCTTTGCTGTAGGTGTAGTATACCTATACCTAACCCTAAAATGGACACACAGATTCCTATCAGTCACTCCTATGGCAGGCCTTGACAATCCTGAAGGCAGAGTGCTTGGAATCGTGTGAGATGGTGCTCTGGCATGAGCTGAGCCTGCCTGCAGCTTGCGGAACCAAGTCCTAATAGCTGTTCCATGATATCGCATACCATATACTCTTAAGTGCATTATAATCCTCGCGGTTAAATGCTAACTTTGGTATTGCTTTATCAAAACATGTCGAGTAAGGTGTCATACGAATTGGAATACTAACCCCTCGCCAATTCTGGCGACGGGGTTAGCATTCCACCCTTCTAGAGGGACACGACATGTATGTAACTGTGAACCCCGGTTAAAGTTAACTGAAGCCTCAGCTCCACAAAATGGATGCTGCCACCACAGACACGAGTCTGACCCCCTGCAGCTGGGAGTCCTTCCAGCGAGGGGAGCCTGGACAAAGGGTTTCCTGTCACGGGCGGTGCTAGCACCGTCCCAGACATGGTTTTGTGTATCCTGGGTAGGCAGGGCTTTACAGGAAGGTGACTGCTGAGTGGCACCCCGGTGCTCACTACGCATAGGCCGGTCTGAACCAGTTCCAGGGGCACACCAGCCCCTGGCCTGGGGAAGTCCGGCATGGCAGAGGGGTGTAACCACCCCCCTCCTAGTCCCACCCATAGGCAGGACCTAGTCACCGGGTCAGCCCCCTTTTTTAGTATAAAGATGGGAGCGGGCCCCCTGTTCAAATTAGATCATCTTTGGAATCAAGACACGACTTTCTGCGAAAGGACTTCACGATTTCTTCATCAAGATTCTCCCTTGTGGCTAAGGAGTAGTCACCCTGCATCCGCAGGCACCATCCTAAAGAACACTGCGGTCTGCTGCAAGTCCTTCATCACGAATCCGACGACCCAGCTCGACGAGACCCGGCTTCCCTGGCACCTCTGACCTCTACTCACCTCTACAGCCAAGCTGAGAACCGTGAGTGCGACGAGACCTCGAGGGACCGACGATCGCCAAGACTGCACGACATCTTTACTGCAAGCCCACCGTGTCCTCCACGGGTGAGTGCTTTGGGGTCCGAGAAGCCCCGACCCTGCGCAGCTCCAGCACCCAAGATCAGCCTCCCTGCATCTCCACGATCTGCGTGGGGCCCTTCTGCTGTTTGCTGTGCACCGCGTTGTTTGGCTACTAGCCGGCTGGCTTGTGGCCTTCTGAACGACGCCCGACGACATCACTGCTGCTGGTCTGGTTGCTCCAGACTGGCCCTTGCTTCCTTCTTGAAGAGAGGCACCCCGGACCCTCCTGGTCCACTCCAGACGCCATTTTAGGTCCACCGCGTGGGCTTGAATTTGCCAAGGCTTTGTTGCCCAATCCTGGGTCCAGCGACGCCGACAGCTTCTATCTTCGTGGGACAGCTCGATCCTCCTTCCTGGTCGCCGACAACGCCTCCTGGTCCGTGAGATCTCCGAGCCCAGCGTCACCCACACGCCTTGTCGAGGTGGCTACCATCCGGTGCCCTCCTGGTGCCCACTGACTACTGGCTAGTAGTCTCGAACTTGGTCCCCTCTGCTTTCAGGTGTCATCTTCCATCGATCCAGGCTTGGATCCACCGAACTTTCTTCACTGGTCGCCTGCCAGCAACTTCTTTCTTCCAGGCTCCTGGTCCGTCAACGAGGATTCCCGACGTCTTTTGAGTCCTATGCAGCTGCAGCCCCTGGGCTAGGTAACTTCGGCATTTCGGTGCCCCAGCATAGCCTCACTATCCAAGGGTCAGAATCTACTTTCGTTTTCTCCCTACCAGGTCGGGTTCGCCCGAGAACACTAACTTTGCAATTACTAGCTACCATAGACTTTGTCCCGCATCTCGCGTGAGAGTGCACACACTGCACCCGAGTCCCCTAGGCCTCCTATAAGTAATCTGAAGGTTCTATAGTTAAGTCCTAGCGATTCCTAAGCCTATTAGTACTGTACTTACCTGCTAGTAATTTCGCATTCCACTTTTCAAGTATATGGTTTTCCGTGCCCCTCGGGCATTTGTATATACTGTGCTAACTTAAGTATTTTTGTAAGAGTTTTGGTTTGTGCTTAGTACCCTGTCCTCATAAAGAGTACAGGGCTGTTGTGATCTTTAATAAATAACTGTTTATTTTCATAACACTTGTTTGGTGTCCTTTCACTTGGTGTTCAAGGGGTATATGTGGTATAACAGCTGGCTTAACACGCCCTCTCGAGTCTTTAGCCTTAGACTGCTCGTATCCACGCTACTAGGATAGCTGGTCTATAAGGTTGACTTACAACCAATCATCGATAAGGGTTGCTGGACTGATACATAGTGTTCACTAGAATAGTGAGCACTGCATATCAGGCCACCTTCTCACATTGGTGGCAGCGGTTGGGATTTGAGCTTGCTGTTGTTTTACCACACGTATCCTAAGAATATCTTGTTGAAAGATCACATAAGTACTGTTAGTACATATAACTAAGCTTAGAATACTCTGAGTTCTACTGAACCAGCTGTTGCAGCTCCTCAAGGCTTAGCACACCTTGGCTGCAACTCTTAGCAAGGGATCAGTAGGTAAACACATAGTGTAGGTAGGTGCATCACTTACACCACACTAGAATCAGCATGTCAGACAAAGGAGGAAACTCTGAGTATCCCCTTGTGTCAGTGGACCCTCCACAGGTCCTTACTTCAAAATATGCTGCTCTTAGCTTCCATGAGATGAGACAAGTGTGTACCCTCAGGAAGCTAAAACAGGGGTCTAACCCCACCACTTCCTTTCTGATTGGTCTCTTAGAGGCTTATGATGCCAGTAGGGCTGGTAACCCAGACCCTTCTTATCCAGAAGGAAGTTTGCCCTCCTTACAGGGACCCTTTGATAGCCAGGACCATCCCCTCCAGGAAGCAGATGATGCTGAGGATGAGGATGAGGACCAGTTGTCAGGGGATGAGGCAGATAAGGGACAGCTAGAAGTCAGTAGACTAAGCAGGTCCAACTTAAGCAGACATGAGCTTGGTACTGGGGGACCCCTGGGCCCACTCTCAGGTCAGCTTAACATTGGGAATGGACGAGTTAGGTCTCTATCAAGAGGCTCTAACAGATCCCTTCGAACCAATGGCTCTCTCAACTCTTCTCACAGAGGGATGTCTTCCCCTAAGAGGAGAGTGTATGAAGCTGAAGAAAGGGCAATCAAACTGAGGATTGAAAGGGAAGAACTTGCCCTGGCCAAAGAGAGACTTGCCCTTGCTAGAGAGCAAGAATTATGTGGGCTACAGCCCACTGGTGGCAGCAATAAACCTAGCAATAGGGAAAGGAGTTTTGATACAAAGCACCTGAATAAGATAGTGCCCCCCTTTAAAGAAGGGGATGACATCCACAAATGGATTACTGCTTTGGAGAGAGCCTGCACTGTGCAGGGTGTTCCCCAAAGTCAGTGGGCAGCTATCTTGTGGCTCTCCTTTGATGGTAAAGGTAGAGATAAGCTCCTCACCACAAGGGTGGAGGATGCTAACAATTACAAAATCTTGAAGAATACACTGGTTGATGGGTTTGGTTTAACCACTGAACAATACAGGATGCTGTTCAGAGACACCCAGAAAACTCAGTCTCAAGATTGGACTGACTTTGCTGATTGTGCCACTAAGGCTTTTGAATGCTGGCTACTGGGTAGTAAGGTTACTGATTTTAAAGGATTGTACAATCTAATTATGAGGGAGCAAATCTTAAATAATTGTCAGAACCAGTTATTACACCAGCACCTGGTAGACTCTGATCTGACCTCTCCACAGGAATTGGGTAAGAGGGCAGACAAATGGGTCAGAACCAGGGTTAGGCCTAAAAACCAGGGGGGTGACCAGAAAAAGGAATCAACCAAGCCTCAAGAGAAGGGTGGGGATAAATCCACAGAGAAGACTTCCCAAGGGCCCCAAAACTCCAACAAGGGTGGTGGGTCCCAGAACACTCCTTCAGAACAGAAGAAACCTTATTGCCATACCTGTAAACAGGTGGGTCATTACAAAAGTGATGCCAGTTGCCCTAAAAATGGTAATAAGGGAAATATACCCCCAGGTAATACTCCTAAACCTCCTGTTACCACTAGTGGTAATCCCCCAGGTGGTGGGAGTGCCCCCAAGAATGTGGTGGGCATTACTTTGGGCCTGCAGGAGGACTATGGAGTAGCCAGGTTCCCTGACCACACTCTTGTCTGTGAGACTGGCATGGGGTTTGCCAACTTCACTACTGGACCCCACATTTTGGGAAAGTATAGACAAGAAGTTTTAGTGAATGGTCAGAAAGTTGAGGCATTCAGAGACACAGGGGCCAGCCTCACCATGGTGAGTGACCATCTGGTCCCCTCTGCTCAACTGACCCCTGGTTTTACTTATCAGGTGACAGACATTCATGGAGTGAAGAGAAGGCATCCCATGGCAGTAGTCAAGCTCAGTTGGGGTAATGTCACAGGGCCCATGAGAGTGGCAGTGACAGATAACCTACCTGTAGATTGCTTACTGGGGAATGACCTGGAACTCTCAGCATGGGCTGAGGTGGAACAAGAAACTCACTCCAGAATTATAGGCCTATTCAGACAGGTTAGTGGGGCAGTAATAGCTACAGCCCCAGTCCAAGCACCATTCCTCCCTGAAAAGGTTGGAAGGGCAGTGGTAGCCACTGCCCAGGCTCAGACAGACTTTCTAGAACAGGATAGGAGGGCTGTGACAGTCACAGCCCAAACACAAACTGAGTGCCCTCCTGAAAAGGTTGGCAAGGTTGAAATGGTCTCAGCCTCTACTCAAACAGATAGTGAGGTTGTGAAGCCTGAAACAATGGATCACTCCACTCAAACAGAGAGCATTGAGGAGGAAGAAGAGTCTTCCCCCTCCCAGACACTAGGTAAGAGCCAGCCTCCTCAGGGAACTGACTCTACCCCTGTTGAAGGAACTGCCCCAGAGGTAGTCAGGCCTAGCCTGGCAGAGCCCCTGATGGCAGTGGACCCTTCCCAGGTGGGACCCAGTCTGGAGCAGGTAACCTGCACCTCTCTACCCTGCCTCAGTCAGCCCAGGGCTGAAGAGATCAGGGAGGCCAGTGGTGGACCCGAAAGGGCCCCCTGTCCAAAAGAACCCCTTAATCAACACTGCTGGTCTGGTTGCTCCAGACTGGCCCTTGCTTCCTTCTTGAAGAGAGGCACCCCGGACCCTCCTGGTCCACTCCAGACGCCATTTTAGGTCCACCGCGTGGGCTTGAATTTGCCAAGGCTTTGTTGCCCAATCCTGGGTCCAGCGACGCCGACAGCTTCTATCTTCGTGGGACAGCTCGATCCTCCTTCCTGGTCGCCGACAACGCCTCCTGGTCCGTGAGATCTCCGAGCCCAGCGTCACCCACACGCCTTGTCGAGGTGGCTACCATCCGGTGCCCTCCTGGTGCCCACTGACTACTGGCTAGTAGTCTCGAACTTGGTCCCCTCTGCTTTCAGGTGTCATCTTCCATCGATCCAGGCTTGGATCCACCGAACTTTCTTCACTGGTCGCCTGCCAGCAACTTCTTTCTTCCAGGCTCCTGGTCCGTCAACGAGGATTCCCGACGTCTTTTGAGTCCTATGCAGCTGCAGCCCCTGGGCTAGGTAACTTCGGCATTTCGGTGCCCCAGCATAGCCTCACTATCCAAGGGTCAGAATCTACTTTCGTTTTCTCCCTACCAGGTCGGGTTCGCCCGAGAACACTAACTTTGCAATTACTAGCTACCATAGACTTTGTCCCGCATCTCGCGTGAGAGTGCACACACTGCACCCGAGTCCCCTAGGCCTCCTATAAGTAATCTGAAGGTTCTATAGTTAAGTCCTAGCGATTCCTAAGCCTATTAGTACTGTACTTACCGTATTTTCCGGCGTATAAGACGACCTTTTAACCCCTTAAAATTTTCTGGGAAGTCGGGGGTCGTCTTATACGCCGGATACAAAAATTGGCGGTTTATTTCACATAGCGCGGACTTCACCCGAAGGTGTCAGACCGCTCCTCAGTTGAAAATGGTGGCGCTTAGGGAACTCCAGCACAAGAACGAAGAACGTAGGCGATGGTTGCACTGTGCAACAACACAATATCAGCCCGTCGGCGGTCTTGAAAATAAATTACCGGTACTGTACTTGTACAGTTACAGCCCGTCGCCAGCCAGAGGCAACTCAAACGCTGCGCAAGGTTTAAAGTACGGTAAAACAAATGCCGCCGTGAGCCCTACCTAGACTGCAGCTGCACATCCCCCCAACTTTTAAACTAAAACAAATGAACAAATGGCGCCGTGAGCCCTACCTAGACTGCAGCTGCACATCCCCCAGGCAGACGAGGCGCTCCTCCACGTGTGCTGATCTCTCTCTCCTTCCGTAATGCTTACGCTCATCGGAAGGAGAGGAGCGTCAGTACCACATGATCTCAGTCCATGGAGATAGAAAGGGGACTGTAGGACGTTAGGAAGTGGGGGTCGTCTTATACGGCGAATATAGCATTAAACCTACAGTCTGTCAATGAAAGTAGGGGGTCGTCTTATATGCCGGGTCGTCCTATACGCCGGAAAATACGGTACCTGCTAGTAATTTCGCATTCCACTTTTCAAGTATATGGTTTTCCGTGCCCCTCGGGCATTTGTATATACTGTGCTAACTTAAGTATTTTTGTAAGAGTTTTGGTTTGTGCTTAGTACCCTGTCCTCATAAAGAGTACAGGGCTGTTGTGATCTTTAATAAATAACTGTTTATTTTCATAACACTTGTTTGGTGTCCTTTCACTTGGTGTTCAAGGGGTATATGTGGTATAACAGCTGGCTTAACACGCCCTCTCGAGTCTTTAGCCTTAGACTGCTCGTATCCACGCTACTAGGATAGCTGGTCTATAAGGTTGACTTACAACCAATCATCGATAAGGGTTGCTGGACTGATACATAGTGTTCACTAGAATAGTGAGCACTGCATATCAGTCCACCTTCTCACACGTACCGCATCTTGTGGTTTGGAAAGACAACAGTACGGGACGAATCTTTGGGAGTCATAACATGCTTTAAGATTGATTACAGAGGGTGTTACTTTGATGCAACGAAAGCAGGAGTAGAACCCGAAAGAGAAGGAAAGCTAAACGTACGGTTCATTCAGTCTGTTTTAACACAACATGTTTGAAGCTGACAGAGCGAGTGCTTGATAAAGAACTAGCCCCGTACTGCCAGACCCCAAGATAAAGAATATAGTGCGCACACGTGGCCTCATAGCAGCTGAGAGCTGGATTTTAATGGTTCCATTACGCCGGACATATTTCTTCACTCAAGAGATTAGGACAATAATGATTGTACGAGGTATTTGTGCACTTAAGAAACCTGTGGGTTATAAGAAATGAAACATTCTGGAAAGTGAAACTCATGAGAGGATGGAATAATATGGGATAAGGAAACAAGTGAATGTGGCAACCAATCGGTGCCTTTAAAAAGAGAGATGTATGCAATTGTCTTGAAAAAGATGGACTATCATTTTTAACCATCGAAACGCGTCGACGCTTCATTTTACACAATCATGGGGAACAGCTCTTCCTATAGATACCAAATGTTAAGTATATCAAGGATTAGCCAGGAATTATTGTTAACCCTGATGTGTGACCTTATGACAAAAAATAGTGTCTGGTTTTTGTCTCTCTGGGTTCTCTTGCTTATTAGCATATATCTGGTGTAATTAAATTTGATTTAAAAAAACCTTTTTTGTCTAAATGAAATACTGTCCGATTTAATGTTGTTTTATTGTATATGGTTTTATTGCAAAAGAATTTTCAGTATTGATTGTTGTATTTTTTTAGGATGTTCAAAACTTCCTTTTCATAATAAAATCACAGTATTTACTAACTTTGGAATTAATGTTGTTTGAATTAGGAATTTGTAAATTCTAATACATGGGCTGCAATCTCTGAGTAGGGCACATAGATTGCTTTGAGTTTGTTCTTTCCACCAAGGGATCTTTTCATTCTAAGGCTCTAAATAAATCCTTAGATCCCTGAACCTGCCAGTATTTTGTCCCCTAAAAAGACTTTACATCTATTGTGTCCCTCCAAAAGTCGAGACCCCGTACATGCAGTTGAGGAAGAAAAGAAGCAGAATAGATCAGTTTAGTGTCAGTTAGCATATTTTACTTTGCTGGTGATGGTTTAAGCCTAGAAAAATATGAGGCAGAGTCATTACCAGAAAAATTTGCAGACTTCTATGCAAATGCTTTTGAACTACCCCGTGGTGGTGTGCAACAATGTTCCCATTGGGTGTAATTAAAAACATCACGTAGAATACTTGCTTTATGCGGAAAATAATGACTGTAAAGTTGAAAACAGAACATGTCGTCATAATTAGATGTACCATCATACAATTCATCAGAAGAAAACACAGTTGAATGCTCTAGATCTTATAGCAGTTCATGTACTGTATCAATGTCCCAATCGTCAAAAACAGCAATGGTGGTAATACCATAATTTAAAGAAATTCTGAACAAATATGGAATTTGTAAAAGCTCAGTGGGGCCATACACATCAAGCAATACTTTATTGCAGACAATCCCATCCGGAACTGGAACAGCTGTAATGTTCACCAGGGAAAGGTGCCTTCATTCTTGATTTGATGACGAATGTGGTTTAAGAACCAAGTTCAACAGTTGTACTGCAGAGCGTTCTAGGAGGAAATGTCCACTCAGAAGCAGGAAAAAGACAGTCACAAACCCAATCCAAAGGACTAGGAAAAGTAACACAATTGTAATCCAAAAATGTATCCATGAAGACACAAATTATGTCCTTTTCAGCCAAAGATAGAAAACATACACTTTCAGCCTGAAAGGAGGAGGTGGTAGTGGTGGATTACTTGAATTCAATGAGAAGCCATCAAAGCCAATGAAGTAGCCAGAGGCCCTCCGATCTATTTGTGGCAGCTCAGCAGGTTTTGCAGAACTGGGAGATGACTCGATCTGAGGTACATTGATGTAGACCATTTTCTTGTCAGGTATCCAAATTGAATTCAGTGTTTAAGTACTAGATGAGTGTATAGTTGTTACAGGTAGAAGACATACTTTGTTGTTGTTAATTGTTGTCTCTTGTTGGAGAGAGGATGCTTCTTCAGTTATTAAAACTTCCATCTAAACTTCCTATACAGTAGCAAGAGGAGGCAGCCAGCTATCCAGGAGTACACGTGGCTTACGGTTTAGAATCGGCCACATAATTTGGTTTGATCAGATCAATGGAGACAAATATTTTGTCTTTGCGACTGGCAAGGGGCAGGAGAAATACGGTTCTAGTACCTTCAATAGCCAGGACAGGTACAGGCACTTTGTAGGATGGCCCAAATTCTTTCTTGGCCAACATGTGTTCCCTGACCAGATACCCAACCTTCAGGATCCAGCCAGGCCTCGCCAGGACTACCTTCACTTCTCCAGTGGCAGTGCGTTTCACTTGGATGTTGCTTTGTTCGTCCCAAAAGTTGTTCAGTTCATGTAAACTAGCAAACCATTCATTGATGTAAAATGGTATTTCCACCACCACTGTGCTGGGATTGGTGAGGTCTGTGATCCACCTCTTCACCCCAAACAGAATTTCATAGGGAGTTCGATGACCCAGGGAATTTCTTAGCATTGTATTGAGTGCCCTTTGGACCACATATAGGTGATGGACCCAACTCACGTTTTTTTCTGTCGAGAACCTCATTTCCCCCAGGATGGTATGGAGATGGGAATTATAGGGTTACACCCAAGCTCCCCATGGCATCTTTATAAGCCCCAGAGCTAAACGCCTGACCCTGGTTAGAATGTAGTGTGCCAACTGCATACGTACTGATAAAGACTCGCAGATCCTTTATAACAGTTCAGGCATCAGCGACCACTGTGGCCATACCTACAGGGATTGAGAGCAGGAATCCACTGCTACCAAGATGAATTTGTAAGCCCCATCCGATGACAGAGGGCAGCAATGGTCCAAATAGACTCAAGCCAGTGTCTTGTTGGAAATCAGTAGAGGTGTATGTGGTGAATGCGCTATGATGGAACCTTTCATCTGCTGGCAGATGTTGCATTTAAGGACAAAGTTCTTGGTCTGTTTATAAAGACCTGACCACCAATAGCGCTGCTACAATAATGAAATTGTAGCAGCTACCCCTGCATGTGCACTAGCCAGATCCTTGTGTGCAGCTAATATTAACCCAATCTACGAGCAGTGTTTGGTATTAGTCTATCCCCACTTATGGAATGTGAGCATATGGTATGTTCACTGCATCTAACTTTTAGGATTACTTGAGTGGAAAGCCTTTCTGCAGGTGGGTGGTGGTGTGAGCAGCATTCATGGCCACCATGATGTCTCTGTCTATCCTCGTACTAGAACGAGTAAGTGCAGCAACCACATCAGTGCAAACTGTTGCTTTTGTGGCTTCATCATCCATGAAATTCCATGCAACGTGAACACCAACATGTTGATGACTCAATGTCTGGAGTACATGAGTCTGCGGCAAACAGTCTTTCAGCTTTACCACTAGTTCCCAAAGCATTTGTTGTTTAATTGTGCAACCCTTTGAATCTCTGAATCCATTCTGGCTCCAATAGTGTATATTTTCATTATAGGACTGGACACAGTAATATAAATGACACACTATATGTGTGGGGAATCCAGGATCTGTATTCCCTTGTGCCAGAATTAGAGCCTTTAGTCCTACCAGCTGTGCTGTGCGGTCACCAAGTGCCTGCATGTAGGTTTTCTCAGGATGTAATTCTCTAATGTGCATGCGCCCTTTCACAACTGCGCATACTGCTGGGTATTGGTGTTTTGTTCCCACAGCAGAGTGGGCAGAACCATCAGTATGTATGATGTAATCATAATGATTCAGGGGCATTATTTCATTTGGCAGAGCGCATTCCTGTTCGTACAGCAGCAAAGCTTGTGTTTGTAGTGTAGCATCAAATCTGGAGTCTACATCTGTTTTGGTGAGTGAGTTGGCCCATTTTTTCCATCGTGAATGTAGAGCTTTAGCATTTGGAACGCGTGCTTTGATGACGGCCTATTGAGGTCAGCACCGGCGGCACGACAATTATGCAGTTACTCACCATAGCAGTATGTACTGCTGTCAGGATTTTTTTCAGTAGGTGCAAAGCGCATTTCAGTTTTAGTGTATAAATATGATTTCTTTGTAGTTGATACTGTGTCACCTTCATTGAACATAACATGTGTGTACCCTGATGTTCCTGCAGTAACGCGGACCACCAGGTTCATTGTGTTCACACATTTGTGTAAATGTTGGGAAGCTATCATGTCAGCTTGTACAGACCGTAAAATATTTGTGTGTTCCTGTGTCCAATGTGTGTGTGAGAACTCTGGACATATCAGATCGTAGATTGATTTAACTTGTAATGCGTAACCTGGAGTGTATATTCTGGCAAAATGTATGAATCCCAATATGGATTGTAGTCTTTAAAAGTCATTGGAGGTTGAAGCAGCGCACATTTCTCTAAGTGGTTTGTTGCAAGGCTTTTGCCCTCACTTGACCGAACATAACCCAGAAAAAGGACATTGAGGTGGGCAATTTTTAATTTTTTAATATTGTATCTGTAGCCCATGTGAGCAAATCCTAGAATTATATGATCTACTCTCGTCAAGTGTTCCATGAGGTCATCATCATCCGTAAGATATATGTCGTTGACATAGGACTGTGCCTGATCATCAACATTTTTTAGTTACTCTGTGACTCTGGCTGAAAATAGTTAGGGCTATTCCCTTACCCTTGGGGCAATCAACAGTATTGCAGATAAGAGCCTAACGCTGAAAATGCGGTCAGATGTCTGCTTCTAGGTGCTATATTTTGGCATAAAAATCCATTCAAGATATCAAGTGTTGTTTTTTATTTCTTCCACACAATGTTATTAGTGCAGCACTGTGTGCATTATGTACTGCAAATGGGCGAGTAGTTGTGGTTAAGTGTCTGTAATCTAATACTAGACAATATGAATGGTCTGGTTTCATTATTGGAAACAAGGATTATTCATATATGAGGTGCAACTTTCTATTACACCTTGGTATTCAAGTTGCTCTAGGATTTCTCTGACTTGTTTCTTAGCTTCCTTTTTAATTGGGTATTGAGGGGTGATACCCTGAAACCGATCCCAGGATACTTGTTTCTGGGCCCGGGAGGACCTGGCTGGCATTTCGGGCTGGACTGTTCTCATGAGGAGCAGGGTTAAGACTGATTTGCGTATGGATGGGCCTAAACTGGGGCAGCATAGTGAGCAAAAGAACAATGGATTTAACTCAGATCTCTTGACTGGGGGTGAATGTTTGATTTGTTCTGCATTCCGTCCATCAATTGTGTGTCTTTTGCTATTCTTATGGGCTATGACTGGGAGAAACGGTAGGGATCGCAGGACCCTGAAGACTACCAGCCATATGATACCAACATGGATTGGTGTGAGGATATGGTGGACGCCAGGGGACTGGATATTTCTCCAGATACTGGCATGCCTTCTCCTCCTACCATGGCTATGCAGGAGGGAGCTTCATTCGCAATGGTGGTGAGGAGTTCAGCCAAGGTCCTGGACCATAATTTGCCCTTGTCAGAAGTGCTTCAGCTGGGAGTGTCCCCCTCAGAACCTCTTCTCCTGTTTAACAAAGTACGTACTGCCCAACACACAGGCTCCTGTGAATGGGACAGTATCCCACTGCCACCGCCACGCATTCAGGGACCCCATATTCCTCACAGAACACCCTACCCCTGAGAGCTTGGTGGTCCAAGCCTCAACTTCCCATGTAAATCCTGGTGCATTCTCCACTACACCATTGGATCGGGAATCCAAAAGAATGGACAGTTCAGGTAAGAAAATGTTTTCTTCCACCAGCCTGTCATTGCAATCCATGAACACTGCATGCCTTTTGGGCCGCTATTACCACTCTGTGAGATACTGCTCTCCCAGGATGTTGCCGACGGGAGGGATGCCGCTAAGTTCACCATTAGATGTGGACAGGACACCACCAACTCACTAGGTAGAGCGGTTTCATCGACTGTCGCCCTACGGTGCCATACCAGGTTGAGGACTATTGACTTTTCTGGGGATGTCCAAACATCTCTTATGGACATGCCTTTTAATGGTTACCGTCTCTTCAGAGACAAGGCGGATTCAGCACTGGTGTGCTTTAAGGGAAGCAGGGCTACAGCCAGTACCTTGGGCTTTTTCATGACCCCTCTCTGTCCCCAATCTTCCTTTCGCTATTTTCATGGCAGCTGCATCTGTACCCGCCAAGCCACAGCAGTGCGCAAGCTTCACAGCATCTGTGTTGCCGAGGACACAGTACCTAACGACCCTATGGATCAGGCAGCCATCGGTTGGCTAAGTTCATACCCCACCCCCAGGAGTCACAGCCTCCAAACCTTTCAAATCTGCTCTCTTACCATCACGGGAGTCCAGTGGGCAGCAGGATTCACCATCACCGGCCCCATTGGAGTCTATGACATCTGATAGGTGGGTACAGCAGATCGTCCGAAAGGGCTACTCCTTCTCAACCAAACTAAACCTCCCCATGCCTCCAACTTTCGACATTTTCTTTTTATATCAAAGAAACAGTGGTTCCAGTGGAACAATAAAAGTATACTCGATGAATACACAACAATGTCTACTAATAGTATGAAGGTTACCGAGGATGTAGGAAGGAAAAACAAAACTCATAACACCAATTGAGTACCATCATTTGTTATTTTTACGAGAAAGAATGTTCAATTATTTACATATTGCAATTTACATATAACAGTGTAGAAACTTTTGAAAGGGTGTCCCAAGTGTAAAGTGTGAACCGAAAGAGTGGTTTAAGCACACATTAAGGTGACAACAAGTGACAGTTATGTACACGGTTTCAACAGGGGTATATTTACAAGGTAATGGGAAAATGACCATACAAGCAATATTCAATAATATATACAATGACTATTTAATTCATAGACATTGATTAGTAGGTTCATTCCCAATGAGCGTCGATGGCGTTTCGACCCTTTAATGGATGCAGGGTCTCGTCAGGACAGGGGCGGTGTGGGACATCTGTAAGGATGCAATCAAGGGCTCAGTGATGGAGTAGGTGCCAACCATGCGTAAAAAAGGGGAAGATAAAGGTACTCACAATGAACCCAGCCGGGTACACCGTAAGTAGCCGAATGATATGAGGAATTTTCCAATCGTATGTGGCAACAACACGGAACTTGCCCGGATAGTAGAAAGATCGTGCCACTGAAGTGCTACAATGAGCACGGATAGGGCGCTGGCCAGGAAAATGCCTGGGAGTAAGCACGGTCTGCCTTGGTCACGGACCAAGGCAGACCGCGCTTACTCCCAGGCATTTTCCTGGCCAGCGCCCTATCTGTGCTCATTGTAGCACTTCAGTGGCACGATCTTTCTACTATCCGGGCAAGTTCAGTGTTGTTGCCACATACGATTGGAAAATTCCTCGTATCATTCGGCTACTTACGGTGTACCCGGCTGGGTTCATTGTGAGTACCTTTATCTTCCCCTTTTTACGCATGGTTGGCACCTACTCCATCACTGAGCCCTTGATTGCATCCTTACAGATGTCCCACACCGCCCCTGTCCTGACGAGACCCTCCATCCATTAAAGGGTCGAAACGCCGTCGACGCTCATTGGGAATGAACCTACTAATCAATGTCTATGAATTAAATAGTCATTGTATATATTATTGAATATTGCTTGTATGGTCATTTTCCCATTACCTTGTAAATATACCCCCGTTGAAACCGTGTACAAAACTGTCACTTGTTGTCACCTTAATGTGTGCTTAAACCACTCTTTCGGTTCACACTTTACACTTGGGACACCCTTTCAAAAGTCTCTACACTGTTATATGTAAATTGCAATATGTAAATAATTGAATATTCTTTCTCGTACAAATAACAAATGATGGTACTCAATTGGTGTTATGAGTTTTGTTTTTCCTTCCTACATCCTCGGTAACCTTCATACTATTATTAGACATTGTTGTGTATTCATCGAGTATACTTTTATTGTTCCACTGGAACCACTGTTTCTTTGATATAAAATACGCACCCTGGTTCCTTAGTGAGCAGGGTTCCCTTGTTTTTCCTCCAACTTTCTACAGGCCGAAGGAGGATCACCTATCTCTTCTCCACCAGAAAGTCATAGCCCTCTTGGCCAGGGGAGCCATAGAGAGGGTGCCAACAAGAGAAGTGTGTTGTGGTCATTATTCCCACTAATTTCTGGTGCCCTTAAAGAATGGCGGCCTTCATCCTATCCTAGACTTTCACCCTCTCAATTTCCTCCTCAAGAAGAAGTTCAAAATACCCATGCTAGCTCAGGTCCTGTCTGCCCTCAACCCGGGAGACTGGATGGTAGCATTGGACTTGCAGGATGCATATTTTCCTATCCCCATCCTCCCTGCCCACAGGCTGTTCGTTTGGGAGGATCTTCTGTCACAGCGCCAGGGGAGGGTTCTTCAACCGAACCTGTCCACCCTCCGCCTTCTTGTGTGGAGGTTGAGTGGTGACAGTTGACAGCTTTCGACCTTCAGTCTGAAGTCTGTGACGTTATCATGGCAGCATGGCGTCCTTCCACTAAGACGGTGTTTGACTGTTGTTAGGGAAAGTTTGTGGCACGGTGTACAGAAATGTCAACACACTCCTCCAGGGGTACCCAGGGGAGGGAACTATAGTCTATGGTGTCTCAAGGGTGGGCTGGCCTCCAACCTACTATATGCAGACAAATTGAGCTACCCGAGAATTGTATTCAATCACTTTACAGTGTCCCTCTCAGCACTGCTCAGTAGGAGTGCTGGACATACATAAAATGTAATGAGTTGTCTTCACACCACCAGAAGTCATGCTTCATTATAGGACAACCCTCACTCTCCAAAAACCCAGTTTGATGAAGGGCGGGGCTACTCCTGAAGACAGGGAGGCACTTGTAAGTTAGAGTGTGTAGGAGAGTTGGATCTGCTTCTTATAGTTACCCCCACTTTTTGCTGATGTTTCACTGTTTTTCGACTTTAGTCTGGCTAGGACCCTGCTATCCAGGGCCCCAGCCTAGCTGCTTCCTCTCTAAAATGATTGCATGTACTTTGGATTGGCTGCAAGGAAACATGTTGTGCTTGGTGTCAAACACCTTGAAATCGTACCTCCCCGCCAGTCCTGGCGGGGGAAGTATGATTCCACCCTCCTAGAGGGAGAAATATGACTACACCGGTAGACCCGGTACCAGCTTAACAGAACCCTGGCATCACAAGATGGATGCTGCCAGCTACAGACACGCGTCTGCCCTCCTGCTGCACTAAACTCTTGCAGGGGAGGCTGGACAATAGGTTTCCTGTCACAGGGAGGTGTAACCACCTCCCAGACAGACTTTAGTTTATTGGGGTTGGGTGGATGCACTCCAAGAGTGCTTTGATGTCTGCACTGGGGGCTCATTTAGTGTCCCTGTGCATAGTCCAGCTCAAACCAGTTGCAGGGGCTACCAGCCCCTGCTCTGGCGTGAAACTGGACAAAGGATATGGGTGTAGCCACCCCTCTATCCTGACCCTCCCATAGGTGGGTCCCCAGAGTTTGTCCCACTCGTTCCTTGGGTATAAAGTAGGAACCCCTAGATACAGGACTTAAGATTTACCTGGACCAAACTCTGTTTTAGAATCCTAGAGCTTCAACTATCTACACTTCATTGGATGACCGAAGAATCTCCCTTGGAGTAAAGGAGTTACTCCCCTGAAAGGCAGTCACCAAAGAGGCATCTGTCTGGTTTGCAACTGCGCAGCTCCTGAATGACTCCGAAGACTTTGCAACACAGGAGGTGGGTTTCCAAGCTTCCCTGAGGACGATCCGTGCTCTCAGCAAACCTGAGATCCAAAGCCCTCGTGGGGACCCTGCAACCCGAACCCCTGGACATTGTGACCATTTGCAGCTGCATATGCTTCTTGGCGATCCCTGAGGCTGTGCATTGGGCTACTTGTAGTCAAAAACCCCGAGCAGTAATTCCTCCGAAGATTACTGGCCTGCACTCCACGAGTGACCCGTGGGCTGGTATTTAGTGATTCCTCTCGAGGTCCCTTCAAGATCTCTTGACCGTCGACATGTGGGTCCTTAGGGTACTGTAACTCTGAATGGGCTTACCTGGTTGCTCCAGACGTGCTCTAACTCTCCATCGTTTGGAGAGTCACCTGGACCTTGCTGGTCCATCCCGAAGCCTTTTTTACTCTCACCACGTGGGTTGCTGTTGCCAAGGCTTTTTGGTCTCCGTTCCGGACACCGACCCCCAGCACTCGACATCCTGTTGATATTGTGTATCTTGTTCTCAAATCTCATAAAGAGGTTAGAAGAGTGTTTAGTAATAAATACATATATTTCATATATACCTTGTGTGGTTCCCCTTTCATTTGGTCATTCAAGAGGTTATAATCTGGTAAACCAAGCTGCTTTACACTCCTTCAAGACTTAGCCTGAAGGCTGCTCTCCATAGCTACCACTAGAATAGCTTTCAATAAAGGTTGTCTTAAACCTATCATCATTAAGGGTTGTTTGGACTGGTGCAAGGTGCCCACTATATCTAGTGGACATCGTATGACAGGCCAACTTCTCACATAATGGGTCTGTGTAAACAGCGCATTAAAAACCAATGTGACATCCTAAATCCTATTTATTCATTGAACAAAACACTTGGTATTAAGATGAAAATGTGAGGATAATGGGAACTAGTACCTCATCTATTACCGTCATTGACATGTTTCTGCCTAGTGGCTCAACTGAGTCTGCGGCATTCTTTAGGACGAACAAACGGCCTCCTAATGAGGCAATTTTGTACTAAGAATTGCCTTGTTGGTAGTGTGACCTATGTCTACCTCTTAAATGAAACGGTTTGTAGATACCCAACTTTAGGTCTTCAATGCCTCATGGAAGAAGGGCTCAGGAACCCCTGTAGTCCCACTTGCCTCAAGTTGTATCCCTTGCCGTACACCTACTGGCATCCACTCCTTCCTCCCGACAGGGTATCTATGAACCGTAGGGGTATCTATGAAACTTTTCAGATAAGAGGTAGACAGAAGTTACCCTACTAACGAGGCAATTCTTAGTACTAAATTGCTTCATTAGGAGCCTGTTTGTTTGTTCTGAAG
The DNA here is from genome assembly GCF_964263255.1 of Lissotriton vulgaris. Taxonomy (NCBI): domain Eukaryota; kingdom Metazoa; phylum Chordata; class Amphibia; order Caudata; family Salamandridae; genus Lissotriton; species Lissotriton vulgaris. The sequence continues at coordinate 67,913 of NW_028242245.1, forward strand.
AAGGCCGCTGACTCAGCTGAGCCACAAGGCAGAAACAATCAATCAATCAAAAGACTTTATTTCGATCTCTGCAGATCATAAAAGTACTCCATAAAACAAGACAATTGGAAACACACAGTACAATTGAGACATTTCAATATAAATAAACAATCACAGCCTAATTACAAATCCATTTAGTAGCCACCTAATTGTAAGACTGACATCATTATTTACAGTTACAAACTTCATAGGTTTGCCTAAGAGAAACAATTATATATGCTAAAACTGCATTTGTAAGAGTATTAAAATATTTAAAAATGTAAAAATGTGTGTGCTAATAAAATAAGACACGGCCCACAGTGGAAAACATAATAAACTACGCCGTATAAGCTACACCCTTAAAACTTTCAGAATACTTAGTATGCCTGATCCATGCAGCCATTAGAAACTTCGCTATGCAAAAAACAATCATATGCATTGTGTTTGTCTTCAATATTCTATATGCCTCCTTGTGTCTCCTTACTCCCAGATTTCTACAGAGGGGGGCAATCCATTTAAGTCATGATCGGGAGTATAGGGGGCAGAAGAATAGAACATGTTCAGGTGACTCAGCAATCCCTTGACAGCAGGGGCAACTTCTTCAACACTCTCCCCTACTTTACTCCAATTTCTTCTGAAATGATTAAGGGGTAGACAACCATACCTAAACTGTAGGCACAGTTTCCTTGCTAGAGGAGGTTCAATTTCATCCAGTGAGGGCTCAAATTCACAGACAGTTTAAAATTCATAAAATAAATCGAAAGTGATCCCTTGCAATGCAATTCACAAGGCAGAAACATGTTGACGACGGTAAAAGTAGGCTTCAGTAGGCCAATCTATCACTCTTCCTAATTTTTCCGTTCCACCTCATTCCTCCAAGGAAGAAAAGCAACTTCACTGCTTGGACCCAACTAGTGTGTTGTTGTTCTACACTGACCCCAAACAAGAGCTCCTGGTGGATGACCATACCATGGGGTATGTTGAAGCGAAGAAAGGATGGGCCTTACAGAAGAGGACCATCTCACGATGGATCGTGCTCTGTATTAAAATCTGCCACGCATTGGCTGAGAAGCAACCCCCTGAAGGGTTGCGTGTTCATTGCACTACAGCTGTAACCACTGCGTTATCACATGGTTCTGAACATCTGCCAGACCACAATGTGGGTTTCCTTGCACATGTTTACCAAACACTACTGCCTGGATAGTCAGGTCCACTGAGATGGGTATTTTGCCGGTTCGGTCCTGCAGGACTTCCTCAAGTGAGATTGTTCCACAGAACCACCTCCGGGGAGGTATTACTTGAGTATCTATTCTCAGGTAAGGAATCTGCGCTATAAGTCTCTATCAGAAGATCAAATTACTTGCCTTTGGCAACACTTTATCTTGTAGAGACTCGGTCTAGCCACAAATTCCTTACAGACCCACCCATCCTCCCTGTTCTGTGAACAGATTTAGAGGGACAGGGTTTTTCCACTTTCAGGGCCCTAGTGTTCCACACCAGTGATCAGAGTGCTTCGCGTTTCTGGCATGGAAAGTCGCGAAAAGTTACTAACGTCGACGCACTAGGGTGGCTCCTATGTAGGCACCACCCACATTACGTCTGGCATGGGTAACGTCGATGACGAAGAGCCAAACGACACCACCTACCAGTACACAGGCTTTCTGCTATCAGAAAAGAGTCCGGATACAGTCTGATGTCTGGGTATAATTTTAAGGTAAGGAATCTGCAGCGAGAGTCTCTATCAGATAAAGTGTTACCAAAGGCAAATAACTTGTTCTACAGGTGGGTGACATCCAAGATGAAATGGACTCTTCGCACTGTTTAACTTAGTGCTAGCTGTGAACACCTTAGAGGAACAAAATACATGATAAAAAGCGTAAATGTCTTCTAAGGATACTTCTGAGCTCTCCAAGGATGCATAATGATGTTTTTCAGTTGTGGTATAAAAAGAATAAAATAAATGACTAGAAGACATAGAAAGTAACAGGCGGGGACAAATACGGGTCAGAATATGAATGAAAAGTCTGATGCATTCCATTAGAGCATGGGCAGGTTTCGTTGCTCATTGAAATGCAGGCAGAAGAAAATATTTGAGGGATAGAACTGTCAATAAAAGAAGCAATTCTAACTTTTCATTTTTGTTAGTTTTGTTGACTTGAGAAGTTTTGTGTGCTTTGGGAATAATCTGTATGCATATGTAGCATACAAAATAATTTGTATAACACATTTTGTTTCACCCTAATACAAACGAGGAGGTAAGATCGCACTGCAGTACTGATGCAACACTGGCATATTTCTTTAAAAACAGTTCATACAGACCACCCTTTGAGGCTGGCACATTTCATCCTTATATTCATACTATTAAGCACAAGCACCACTGTGCGTACAAATAGGGTCCTAAAGGACATTAACTAGACAAACAGGTAAAGGAGCACCAAGCATCGACAAAGCACACAGGTTTCCCATCGACTGCCGGAGATTTGACTTTGCCAGTGATTGTTTTGTTTTGTTTTGGCGATGTTGTACAGTGATGCTGCACAGCAGGGCAAAAAGGAAAAAAATAAAAATCTGTCAAACAAGCATGAAGGCACCGTGCTATTGTGTTTACTAGCCTGCCTGGTAGGTTGAGAAGAGTTATTTAAATGCAGTAAATTCAGGAGCGCCTTGGATGTGAGTAACTAAGCAGCACAAACTTGAGTCTGGGTGCCACACACCGGCTCATCGAGGGAGGGGGGCTAAACAGCAGCAGTGGCGAGACAGTGGGAATGCAGATGCTAGACAGGGGGAGGCAGTGCCTGGCTTGGAGAGAACTGCCATATATTTCACACACAGATGATATCGTCACCATGCTTGCAGGCAAGGTTGTTATCCCTTTAATGAGAAAGGGCAGCCATGCACAGACAGAGTTCGAACTTTCAAAGAGAGAGTACAGCCAAAACTACAGAAGGCTTTTATGCATATGGGGAAAATATATGCTCTGACTAGGCAGTACGAATTGAGTCACCCTCGTCTCTGTTCTGTTAATAGGATGTTGGAGGGCTCTTTGCGGCACATAAACATAGGGGCAGATTTATGTTAACTGGCGCATCCCCAGGGATGCACCAGTTAACGTGCGCCACAGTGCGCCACAGCTCCGCCACCCATGGTGCGCCGCATTTATAATGCTTAACAACAAGGGGTGGTGATGGACAGAGTTTCTGAATTAAGCAGAATACTCTCACCCAGTCAAGAGATCAGGGCTAGATCCAACACCGTTTTTTAGCTCACTGCACCATCCCAGTTCAGAACCTGGCTATATGCAAATTAGTCTGTTCCTGTCCCAGTGCATGATGGAAACAGGGCAAACCAAACTACCAAGCCAATTCTTACACTGGGAAGGAAACAAGCCTCCGGGGACCGGTTTCTGGCATTTCAGCCGTCGTCGGCCCGGCTTGCTTGAATCCTGATGGTGCAATGAGCAAGGGACTCACATCTGAGTATACCCTTCCACGCTTAAGGTGGACAAAATATTTAACAACAAGGGGTGGTGATGGACAGAGTTTCTGAATTAAGCAGAATACTCTCACCCAGTCAAGAGATCAGGGCTAGATCCAACACCGTTTTTTAGCTCACTGCACCATCCCAGTTCAGAACCTGGCTATATGCAAATTAGTCTGTTCCTGTCCCAGTGCATGATGGAAAAAGGGCAAACCAAACTACCAAGCCAATTCTTACACTGGGAAGGAAACAAGCTTCCGGGGACCGGTTTCTGGCATCTCAGCCGTCGTCGGGCCGGCTTGCTTGAATCCTGATGGTGCAATGAGCAAGGGACTCACATCTGAGTATACCCTTCCATGCTTAAGGTGGACAAAATATATAACAACAAGGGGTGGTGATGCAAAGAGTTTCTGAATTAAGCAGAATACTCTCACCCAGTCAAGAGATCAGGGCTAGATCCAACACCGTTTTTTAGCTCACTGCACCATCCCAGTTCAGAACCTGGCTATATGCAAATTAGTCTGTTCCTGTCCCAGTGCATGATGGGAACAGGGCAAACCAAACTACCAAGCCAATTCTTACACTGGGAAGGAAACAAGCTTCCGGGGACCGGTTTCTGGCATTTCAGCCGTCGTCGGCCCGGCTTGCTTGAATCCTGATGGTGCAATGAGCAAGGGACTCACATCTGAGTATACCCTTCCACGCTTAAGGTGGACAAAATATTTAACAACAAGGGGTGGTGTTGGACAGAGTTTCTGAATTAAGCAGAATACTCTCACCCAGTCAAGAGATCAGGGCTAGATCCAACACCGTTTTTTAGCTCACTGCACCATCCCAGTTCAGAACCTGGCTATATGCAAATTAGTCTGTTCCTGTCCCAGTGCATGATGGGAACAGGGCAAACCAAACTACCAAGCCAATTCTTACACTGGGAAGGAAACAAGCTTCCGGGGACCGGTTTCTGGCATTTCAGCCCGTCGTCGGCCCGGCTTGCTTGAATCCTGATGGTGCAATGAGCAAGGGACTCACATCTGAGTATACCCTTCCACGCTTAAGGTGGACAAAATATTTAACAACAAGGGGTGGTGATGGACAGAGTTTCTGAATTAAGCAGAATACTCTCACCCAGTCAAGAGATCAGGGCTAGATCCAACACCGTTTTTTAGCTCACTGCACCATCCCAGTTCAGAACCTGGCTATATGCAAATTAGTCTGTTCCTGTCCCAGTGCATGATGGGAACAGGGCAAACCAAACGACCAAGCCAATTCTTACACTGGGAAGGAAACAAGCTTCCGGGGACCGGTTTCTGGCATTTCAGCCCGTCGTCGGCCCGGCTTGCTTGAATCCTGATGGTGCAATGAGCAAGGGACTCACATCTGAGTATACCCTTCCACGCTTAAGGTGGACAAAATATTTAACAACAAGGGGTGGTGTTGGACAGAGTTTCTGAATTAAGCAGAATACTCTCACCCAGTCAAGAGATCAGGGCTAGATCCAACACCGTTTTTTAGCTCACTGCACCATCCCAGTTCAGAACCTGGCATATGCAAATTAGTCTGTTCCTGTCCCAGTGCATGATGGGAACAGGGCAAACCAAACTACCAAGCCAATTCTTACACTGGGAAGGAAACAAGCTTCCGGGGACCGGTTTCTGGCATTTCAGCCGTCGTCGGCCCGGCTTGCTTGAATCCTGATGGTGCAATGAGCAAGGGACTCACATCTGAGTATACCCTTCCACGCTTAAGGTGGACAAAATATTTAACAACAAGGGGTGGTGATGGACAGAGTTTCTGAATTAAGCAGAATACTCTCACCCAGTCAAGAGATCAGGGCTAGATCCAACACCGTTTTTTAGCTCACTGCACCATCCCAGTTCAGAACCTGGCTATATGCAAATTAGTCTGTTCCTGTCCCAGTGCATGATGGGAACAGGGCAAACCAAACTACCAAGCCAATTCTTACACTGGGAAGGAAACAAGCTTCCGGGGACCGGTTTCTGGCATTTCAGCCGTCGTCGGCCCGGCTTGCTTGAATCCTGATGGTGCAATGAGCAAGGGACTCACATCTGAGTATACCCTTCCACGCTTAAGGTGGACAAAATATTTAACAACAAGGGGTGGTGATGGACAGAGTTTCTGAATTAAGCAGAATACTCTCACCCAGTCAAGAGATCAGGGCTAGATCCAACACCGTTTTTTAGCTCACTGCACCATCCCAGTTCAGAACCTGGCTATATGCAAATTAGTCTGTTCCTGTCCCAGTGCATGATGGGAACAGGGCAAACCAAACTACTAAGCCAATTCTTACACTGGGAAGGAAACAAGCTTCCGGGGACCGGTTTTTGGCATTTCAGCCGTCGTCGGCCCGGCTTGCTTGAATCCTGATGGTGCAATGAGCAAGGGACTCACATCTGAGTATACCCTTCCACGCTTAAGGTGGACAAAATATTTAACAACAAGGGGTGGTGATGGACAGAGTTTCTGAATTAAGCAGAATACTCTCACCCAGTCAAGAGATCAGGGCTAGATCCAACACCGTTTTTTAGCTCACTGCACCATCCCAGTTCAGAACCTGGCTATATGCAAATTAGTCTGTTCCTGTCCCAGTGCATGATGGGAACAGGGCAAACCAAACTACCAAGCCAATTCTTACACTGGGAAGGAAACAAGCTTCCGGGGACCGGTTTCTGGCATTTCAGCCGTCGTCGGCCCGGCTTGCTTGAATCCTGATGGTGCAATGAGCAAGGGACTCACATCTGAGTATACCCTTCCACGCTTAAGGTGGACAAAATATTTAACAACAAGGGGTGGTGATGGACAGAGTTTCGGAATTAAGCAAAATACTCTCACCCAGTCAAGAGATCAGGGCTAGATCCAACACCGTTTTTTAGCTCACTGCACCATCCCAGTTCAGAACCTGGCTATATGCAAATTAGTCTGTTCCTGTCCCAGTGCATGATGGGAACAGTTCAAACCAAACTACCAAGCCAATTCTTACACTGGGAAGGAAACAAGCTTCCGGGGACCGGTTTCTGGCATTTCAGCCGTCGTCGGCCCGGCTTGCTTGAATCCTGATGGTGCAATGAGCAAGGGACTCACATCTGAGTATACCCTTCCACGCTTAAGGTGGACAAAATATTTAACAACAAGGGGTGGTGATGGACAGAGTTTCTGAATTAAGCAGAATACTCTCACCCATTCAAGAGATCAGGGCTAGATCCAACACCGTTTTTTAGCTCACTGCACCATCCCAGTTCAGAACCTGGCTATATGCAAATTAGTCTGTTCCTGTCCCAGTGCATGATGGGAACCGGGCAAACCAAACTACCAAGCCAATTCTTACACTGGGAAGGAAACAAGCTTCCGGGGACCGGTTTCTGGCATTTCAGCCCTTCGTCGGCCCGGCTTGCTTGAATCCTGATGGTGCAATGAGCAAGGGACTCACATCTGAGTATACCCTTCCACGCTTAAGGTGGACAAAATATTTAACAACAAGGGGTGGTGATGGACAGAGTTTCTGAATTAAGCAGAATACTCTCACCCAGTCAAGAGATCAGGGCAAGATCCAACACCGTTTTTTAGCTCACTGCACCATCCCAGTTCAGAACCTGGCTATATGCAAATTAGTCTGTTCCTGTCCCAGTGCATGATGGGAACAGGGCAAACCAAACTACCATATCATATAATGCGGCGCACCATGGTGCAAAAACGGCACAGATGCGTGACGCATCTGTGCCGGAAATGTGGCGCATTGATGGAGTTGCGTCGCAAGCTCGACGCAGCTCCAGCAAGGCTTGGGGGTACACCATCTGCACAATGCTGCGTCAAGACCTACGCCTGCTTCAAGCAGGCGCAGGGTTTTGACGCAGCATTGCCCTGAAAGTGATTGAGTGAAATCTCATAGATTTCACTCAGCCACTTTCAGGAGGCGTTCCTGCACAGGAACGCCCCCCCCTGCGCAGGAACGCCTCCTTATGTCGCAGTGCTTTACAACGTGACGCATCTCCTAGATGCGTCACGTTGTAAATAGGGCGCATTGTTTGCGCCGCAGTTGTGTCAAATAAAGTGACGCAATTGCGGCGCAAGGCCATCATAAATCTGCCCCTATGTTTTTAGTGAAACGGAACAGCCACAATGCAAATTTTGTGAGATTGGAGTACTGAACTGAATGTGGCATAAAAAGCCGAAACGTGCACATCCCATAAGCAAAGTATAAACTGTGACTGTTGATGCCACTACACGCTTTAACCACAAAGCAGAGCTGGTCTGGGTGGCTTGAAAGGGGCCTGGCATTGCAGGGAATCCCGAGTTGAGCTTGTACTGCAGCCTCCGCTTTCCCACACTACAAGAGCTGCACGGAGTAGAAGGTGTATCTGTGCAATAGGGAGCTGTACAACTCGCCTTCTTTTCAACCTCCAGACATCTGCTGCCCTCCTGGAGCACAAAGAACAGTTGAAGGACAGAATGCTGATCAATGTCAACCATTCACTCCAGTACAGAGATTTGGGCCTAAATCCATCATTATTTTGCTCCCCATGCCATTCCAGTTTATACCCATCCATATGCAAATCAGTCGTGACCCTGTTCCCCATAGGAACTGTCCAGCCCGAACTGCCAGGCCAGGTCCTCCCTGGACTGGAAACAAGCATTCTGGGGCCGGTTTTGAGGGATCAACCAGGCTAGCTTAATTCCAGTGGCATGGAGAGCATGGAACCCACGTCTAAGTATACCCGTCCCACTCAGGTTGACAAATACAGAAAGAGCAGTTGATGGACATAATGTTGATCAATGTCAAACATTCGCCCCAGTATAGAGATCTGGGCCTAAATCCATCTTTTTTGTTTTGCTCCTCATGCCATTCCGGTTTGAATCCAGCCATATGCAAATCAGTCTTGACCCCGGTTGCCTTGGGAACAGTCCAGTCTGAACTGTGTCCCTGGATTCAAGCTAGCCTGGCTGATGAGGGGTGATACCGATTGTTTCTGGTCCAGGAAGGACCTGGCTTGTCAGCTCCGGCTGGACTGTTCCCATGAGACTGATTTGCATATGACTGGGTCTAAACTGGAATGGCATGGGAAGCAAAAGAACAATATATTTAATCCAGATCTATTGACTGTGGATGAATGTTTGATTTGCTCTGCATTCCTCCCATCATCACTGGTGTCTTTAGCTCCTGGAAGCACAGCTGCGGCTCAGGGCCACTGCTGCCTTCTTGACTTCGCAGGATGGTGCCCCTCCCGGGTAGGGAATTCTGCTTCTTCCTATGAGCAACAAGGAGGATATCGGGGGATTGTAGTGGACAGAAGCACAGACGGACAAGAGGTCCATTGAGAGTGCAGGCACAGACGTACACAAGAGTGAGGGCAATATGATTGCTGGTGGGTATGGGCAGGGGGGTGCAGTGGTAATGGAGAAGCCCACGAGGTAGTCGGCCTGAAAACGCAATCACTCATATGGAGTGCTTTAACCCCAAAAAAGTAGCTCCTCAAATGACAGCATTGGAAGGACACAAGTACTTGGTCCATGTTCCAGGGGAGGGCTCTACATAAGAAGAGGATGTGACACCCGCATGCCCTGACAAACAGAAATTAAGCAAATGAGAGTAACAATGAAGCTAACCAGTGGTGGGTAGACTTCAAGACCGATTTTGTCAACAATATCTCTTGCATTCAAGAGTGCATGTGCTAGTGCATGCACTGTCACAGGCGAGACCTAGCAAAGGTGACTCCCAAAGAAATTTACAACAGCAGGAGGGGCACACAGCAACTGAAAAAACAGGCTGGAATGTGCCAAGTGCTCATGTCAAAAACAATATGAAGTGCGAAGAGGTGATAGAAAGCTCACTGCTGTCTCATCAGGATCTAAACACAGAAGGAAAAGGTGTAATGAGGCTTCCTTGCCTCTCTTCATAGTAAGTCTGTTTTCTACCTTCTTTATAAATTGTTTGTTTCGGCAGCACTCCCGTGATTTGCTGAAACGGATGCATTAAAGCTACATTTGGATTTTACCTACATGCTCCTGTGTTTTCTTACATTTGGAAATTTGGAACCTCAACAAAGGTCAACAAATGTAATAGAAAACAGCAAATGTACGGCGCCATAGTAGTCCCTGACAAAGAAGGGACCTAAATTGTGTGCTGATGTGCTCCTTGTGAAAAATCACAATACAATCCCTCACACCAAGGTTAGCCAATGGCTAAGGTGGGGTGTTGTATTTTGCTATGTATTTGGATGGCATACACTGTGGCTGCACAAAGGTTCCTTTATTTCCAGATAGCCTAAGTCTTTAAATTTGAATTCAGGGAGCTCATGCTTGCGAAGAATAGTTCCCAGTTTGCATTATGCATTCAATGCAGACCAGAGTATTCATGCTCAACGTTGTTATCTATTTCTGGTAAATAGGTTCTGTTGCTTGATATTTCAGGAACATTTGAGGTGAATGCACTTTTTTGTGAACTCTACATATATTTATAACGCTTTCTTAGCTGCAATTCGAGATATTATCATAGAGGTGTTCACAAATCTAGGAGACTGCTTTGGGTTTTGTAGAACGGTTGCTCCCTGCCTTTCCTCTACATTGATGCCAGAGATTAAATACTTCATCCAGTTAGCATATTGTACCTGTGCTCCTCTACACTATGAAGCTAATGAACAGTCGTCTTTTGAACAAGGATGAACACTGAAACTCGGGACAATTTTATGAGCTGGATTTTGGTGACTTTTATAAGCACGTTTTTGCAATTTAAGTGAAAAGCGTAGGGTAAGAATACAGCCCCTTTCTTTTCTTTTACAAAAATAATTTGAGGGAAATCACGCAAACCTTCCATAGCATAAAATATATTGAATTTTGAAAAGTGAATGATGAAAGAAGTGTAAGTTTATTAAACCTAATACTGCTATGAAAATACCATAAAATGTTATATTTTGTTAAATGTTTGTCTGTTTACATCCTCGTACCCTAGGACTCTTTGTGGGTTATGTTGATAGGTCTCCTTAGCTTACTTTGATAACTTGGATACTCTAGTCTCCTTTCTTTCCAACCACATGCATCATGTCTATGTTCTGCTGTCCTCCCTTTCATGAAGATGTCTGCTTGCTTTTTGTTCTTTTTCTAGCTCGGTTTGTTCTTGTCTCAACCTAGTCTCACACCCATAGTAGGGAGGCTGAAGTGTGTTTGAAACTACCTTGCCACTGCTTCACCTCGACCTCCCCTGGGGATTGTTGCACTCACTTAGCCGACTCCTCTGACTCTTTGCAGGTTGCCTTTGAGACGTTGGGTTACTTTGCTGTCATCACCAACTGCTTTCTGATCAGCATCTCACCAGAGGTAAAGGAGCTCTGCCGAGACGTAGGTGTGACGCCGGCTCTCTCTCTTCTGTACGCTGTTGGCGTGGAGGTCAGTGGAAGTGATCACAGTCAGTTGTGTGTACACATGTGCAGGCACATGTGCTTCTTTTTATTTGTACGCATATGTACCTGTAGATGGTTGTATATCTCCATATATGCATTTGTGGTGTGTATATGGCTTTTTGGTGGGTCGGGCACTCTTTGCTAGGGGACATATAGTTGAGCGTATGCAGTGAGATAGCATGTCACGGATCATGAGCATTGAATGTTTCTTCAGTCAGGACAGTTGGTCATGCACATTTTCACTCTTTGTTTCTTTCCGCAGCACATACTGATAGCCCTGAAGCTGGTTGTGGCCTTTGCTATCCCAGATGAGCCGTCTTGGGTGAGGCTGAAGCTAATGCAGATGGACTTTTGCTCTTGGGAAGCCCTCAAGCGGATGGTAAGTGTGAGGAACACTAGTCAGGTCCTTGGTTTTTTTCCCTTGACATCTATCTTCCTTTCCCCTGTTAGAATACTCTGCTCCTCCTTTCCTTGGGAATCACCACCCTGTTCATGTTTCCCCTGTCGAAGAGTTACTTTGTGTCCCAAATTCTGTGTGCCTGTGTCTTTGATAAGGCCACTCCTTATTGGAGCTGTCCACCTCCCATATCCTTGCTTCAGTCCTTCCACTTCTGTCCTTGATGGCCCAGTACCTAAATCTTCAGCATATAAGTGCAACTATGGGGGTGCAAAAACTTAATGTTTGAGGGCAAAAGTACATTCCTAATTCACAGAATCAGGAAATTGTAGAACTTTTCCATCACAAATGGGATTTGCTAATACGAAATCATATCCAAGCTTTCACCAATGACTTGATTGTAGTTCCTCTCCCTGGAAACTGACTCCCGGAAGAATCTTATGAGAATTAAAAAAATATATATGATTCCATGAACTTACTCCAGAATGCTTCTTGTAGCTCTCTATGCCGTATGGTCTCAAACTGCACATCAGTGAAAAGGCCCAGCAAGGCTGTATCATGCCTGAGATTACTTGTTTTTCAGAGTAGATATGGTTAGGCAAGTCAACTTGATTACCTCTGGGGAAGGTCTAAGACATCTGAAGAATGAGTGTCCTCTTTTGTAAAGACACTGACAGCAAAACTGCTAAATGCTTCCAGAACAGTTGCAAGCGGTTCAGATCAATTCAAGCGTTCTCTTCATCATCTTTTGGTCATTCTCACTATTGTCAAGCATACTTTTAGAGCAGAAAACATGTTCACCCTGACAAGCTCCCTTCGGATCACATAATTATGCCTATTATATGAATTGACTTTGGGGGTTTTGGAAACTGTAGGCCGTTAATGATGAGCAGGATAACATCTTCATAATTTACAATTCTGTATGTGTAAGAAATGTTCCAAAAAGTGTATCTATAGAGACATCTACCCACAGATTCCTTACCTTTGAACTTCCAGGCATCAGGCTAGATCCAGAAGACTTTTCTTAGCAGTACCTCTGCACGCCAGTAGGTGGCGTCGGTTGACTGTGTGTGAAATCATCAGCGTTGTATTCTTCGTCATGGTGACGTCCGCGACGTCAATATAACCGCCACTTCAGAGCGAGTACGTACGTTCTTTTCCCTCTGCACCAGCCAGCGCCGATCTGTTGAAGAGAGCTACCCCCTGTCATTTTTTGACAGATTTTTTTAGACTTTTTGTCAACTTTTTTGGGTGTGTAGGAGTCATGTCGAGTAAGAAGACGTCGGGGTTCAAGCCGTGTGGCACCTGTCACCACGCCATGTCAGTCACAGACTCCCATTTAGTGTGTCTCTGGTGTCTGGAGTGCTACCACGACTCGAAGTCATGCTCCCACTGCCGGGCCATGGTGCCGAAGGCTTTGAAGGAGTGGTCCCTAAAGTTGCTAAGACTTTTTGTCAACTTTTTTGGGTGTGTAGGAGTCATGTTGAGTAAGAAGACGTCGGGGTTCAAGCCGTGTGGCACCTGTCACCGCGCCATGTCGGTCACAGACTCCCATTTAGTGTGTCTCTGGTGTCTGGAGTGCTACCACAAATCAAAGTCATGCTCCCACTGCCGGGCCATGGTGCCGAAGGCTTTGAGGGAGTGGTCCCTAAAGTTGCTTGCGGCCCGGCCACCGGCATCGTGGACGTCGCCTCGCCGGTCTCAATCTCGGTCTCGGTCAAGAGGAAGTTCCTAGCACCTCTCTGGTGAATCAAAGTCCTCTTTGTCGAAGTCATCGAAGTCAGGTAAGAGGCGCCACAAAAAACACAAGAAGTCAAAGCATGCTTTGACTTCTCACCACCCGCCTCCCTACAGGGCTGAGGAACTTTGGCATTCAAGGCCCCACTCCACGGAGCGGGTGCCTGAGTTGAGTCCGTGCTTCCCTGCCTTTCCGGGTCTGGGAGCGACCCCAACCCAGCTTAAAGAGTTTTATGACACCATGGGCGCCATATTAAGGCGGTCTGACCCTGGTGGCATGCATTTGGGCCCGGGCCCCGCAGGCTTTGATAATGGAGTAGTCCCCTGTATTCCGCGCCTGCGGCTCCGACCTCAGCCTCCGATTGGACCCATTCCCGGTTCCGGACTGGTTGCCGGTCACACCCCCACAGCGACTTTCCCCTGCGCCGCATCCAGTGTCGAGGTCCTCGGCTTCGCCAGTGCCTCCCCAATCCTCATACCCGACAACACGGAGCTGGTCGGGTGTCCTCCGGCGCTGATGGAACCGTACGGCACCATGTCATTCAACCTGCCCTGTTCTGAAAGGTTAGGGATGGATGAAGAGGATTGGAAGGGGGAGCAGGTTCCCTTAGAAATCCAGCACCCACAAGAGATGGATTGGTATGAGGGACATAGTGATGCCAGTGGTTTGGACATCTCCTCAGACTCTGTATCCACCTACCCTAGCTAGGGAGGAGGGGACATCATTTGCTATTGTGGTGCGTAGGGCTGCAGAGGACCTGGACCTACAGTTCCCTATGGTGGCAGTCAAGACTAACGTCTTCACAGAGGCCCTGCAGCCTGGGGTCTCCCTCTCGGAACTCTTAATGCCTTTTAATGAGGCCTTAACGGACGTCCTTCTGGGCACCTGGTCCAAACCCAACACAGGGGCTCCTGTGAATAGGACGATTGCCCGCCGCCATTGCTCTGCGCCGGGCCACCCACTTTTCCTCACTACCCACCACACACCACAAAGCTTGGTGGTACAAGCTTCCACTTCCCGTGGCGCGTTCCCCTCCGCACCCCCAGCCAGGGAATCCAAGAGACTGGAGAATTTTGGAACAAAAATCTTTTCTTCTGCCAGTCTTGCATTGCGGTCAATTAACACCACTTACCATGTGGGCCTTATTCCCTTTGGATATGGGACACAGTTACGCAGGTGCAGCCCAGGGTCTCGGAGGAGGACCGGGCCCTATTCTCCCAAGCAATTTCCGACAGGAGAGACACATAAAAGTTCGCCATCAGATGTAGCTTGGACACAACAGACTCGCTGGGTAGAGCGATTTTCACATTGGTTGCTGTCCATCGCCATGCCTTAGCTGAGAACGTCTGGATTTTCGAGGATGTCCAAGCTAACCTCATGGACATCCCCCTTGATGGCTCCCATTTCTTCGGAAACAAGACAGATGCCGCCCTCAAGCGTTTCAAGGACTCGCAGGCCATGGGTGAGTCCTTGGGCCTCACCACAACTCTCCGGGACACTTCTGCTTTTTACTCCTTTCATGGCTACGGAAGGGGCTATTAACCACACCAACCCTATTCCGGCCAGAGGGCCCCACAAGCTCAACATCCTCAGCGGGGCCATGGACGTGGTTCGCCCAGAACCCGTGGATTGGGAGCCCAGAAGTCAAGACAAGCCACAATCCCCTCCTCCACCACAAAACCTTCCTAGTCTGATCCTCCAGGATAATTTACCACCAGTTGGTGGCAGAGTACACCATCATCTCTACCAGTGGCAGGACATCACGTCAGACAAGTGGGTGTTGCAAATTGTCCGAAGGAGTTACTCCCTTCCCTTCGAGACTACCCCTCCATCCATGCCTCCAGTATACGATCGACAGATGGAGGATCACTTTGTCCTGCTCCGCGAGGAATTCAACTCTCTTGGCCAAGGAAGCTATAGAGAGGGTTCCCAGGCCAGAAATAGGCTGCGGTTGTTAATCCTGTTATTTTCTGGTACCAAAGAAGGACGGAGGCCTTCGTCCTGTCCTAGACCTCAGAGCCCTCAACTACTTCCTCAAAAAGGAGAAGTTCAGAATGCTCACCCTAGCTCAGGTCCTGTCTGCCCTGGACCCGGGAGACTGGATGGTAGCGTTGGGCTTGCAGGGTGCCTATTTTCATATCCCAGTCCTGCCTGCCCATCGGCGCTACCTGCGGTTTATGGTGGGCCACGAGGACTTTCAATTTGCAGTGCTTCCCTTTGGCCTCACCAGCGTCCCTTGGGTGTTCTCAAAGGTGATGGCGGTGGTTGCAGCCCACCTGCGGAAATCAGGGGTTCCGGTCTTCCCCTATCTGTACGACTGTCTGTTGAAGGCGGGATCATCCCAAACAGTTGTCTACGGCGAGCCTCCTGCATTCGCTGGGTTCACAATCAACGTGCGGAAGCCACACCTGATCCCCTCTCAGATGATCCCTTTCATTGGAGCGGTTCTGGACATGGTCCAGTTTCGGGCCTATCCTCCCGAACGGCGAGTCCAGGATATTCGGGCTATTATACCAATGTTTCAGCCTCTATCCTGGATTTCGGTGAGAATGACTCTGAGGCTTTTGGGCCTTCTGGCCTCCTATAACCTGCTAGTGACCAATGCATGGTGGCACTTGCGGGCTCTGCAGCAGGACCTGAAGTTCCAGTGGGCACAGCATCGAGGAAATCTCACCAACCTGGTTCAGATTTCAGAGGGCACTGCAAGAGACCTGCAGTGGTGGCTAATAGACAACGATTGGTACAAGGGCAGACCCCTATCCCTTTCCCACCCAGATTTCACAATAGTGACGGATGCGTTCCTTCTGGGATTAGGTGGCCATCTGGGCGAGGTGGAGATCAGAGGACTCTGGCGAAAGCCAAGCTCCATATTAATCTGTTGGAGCTTCAGGTATTTGACTGGCACTGTAAGCCTTTTTGCTGCCGAAAAAAGGTAAGGCTCATACAGGTGTTCACAGACAACACTACGCCATGTGGTACTGCAACAAACAGGGCGGAGTAGGGTCGCGGACTCTTTGTCAAGAGGCCCTGCGTCCCCAGACTTGGCTGGAACAACAGAGCATTTTCCTAGTGGTTCAACACCTGATTGGTTCTGTGAAAACCCGGGTGGACGAGCTCAGCTGAAGGTGCCTTCTGGATTACGAGTGTTGTCTCCATTAGAAGGTGACACCAGGTCTCTTTCAGCACTGGGGAGAGCCTTGGTTAGATCTGTTCGCCTCTGAAGAGAAAGCAGAATGTCAGCAGTTTTGCGCATTAGAATTTCCAAGACAGCTCTCTCTCTGTGACCCTTTTCAGTGCAAGTGGAGCTGAGGCCTCCTAAATGCCTTTCTGCCCATACTACTCCTGTCCAGAGTGCTCAAAAAGATCAGGGGTGACTGAGCGCAAGTTATTCATGTGGCTCCAGACTGGGTACAGAGACTTTTGTATCCCGAGCTTCTAGACATAAGCATCGATCCTCCGGTCAGGTTGCTCCTTCGGCCGGATCTTCTGTCACAACAGCAGGGGAGGGTCCTCCACCCAAACCTGTCCACTCTCTGCCTCCTTGTGTGAAGATTGAGTGGTGACAGTTGACAGCTTTCGACCTCCCTCATGAAGTCTGTGAGGTTATTTTGGCAGCCAGGTATCCCTCCACAAAGTCGGTATACACCTGTAGATGGAACAAATTTTGCAACTATTGTACAGACCGGTCTATTAACCCTCTATCTTCATCCTTACTGATGTCCTCCTGTTTGTACTTTCCTTGGCATGGCATTGCTCTGCCCTGGGCACCTTGACGGTCTATCTTTCGGTCCTTTCCTCATTTCTTCGGCTGCCTGATCAGCCTTCTCAGATTTTTGAAGGGGATAAAACAGCCTTCTTAGTGGCAATAGCATCTACCAGGAGGGGGAGCTAACTGCAGGCACTGTCATCACTGCCTCCTTACCTGACAGTTTTCCCAGATAAAGTGGTGCTCTGCACAAGGGCAACTTTTCTCCCTAAGGTGGTGACACCCTTTCACATGGGACAGTCAGTTACTCTTCCCACTTTCTATGTGCCACCACACCCTTCCAAGGAAGAGGAGCGTCTCCATCGCCTGGATCCAAAAAGACTGTTATCGTTCTATCTCGGTCGTACCAGAGTTCCGGGTGGGTGACCAACTCTTTATAGGGTACGTGGGTGCAAAGAAAGGGTGTGCTGTCCAAGAGAGATCTATATCCACATGGTTATCCTCTGCATAAAAAGGTGATACGCTTTAGCAAAGAAAGATCCTCCTGAAGGGTTTAGGGATTATTCCACCAGGGCAAAAGTGGCCACCACAGCTCTCCAGTGTGGTGTCTCTGTTTCTGATATCTGCCAAGCAGCCACGTAGGCATCGCTGCACATGTTTGCCAGACACTACTACCTGGATTCCCAGGTTCGCAGAGCAGGCCTGTTTGATTGCTCTGTTTTGCAGGATTTTCTGGTCTAAACCTTTCTGCAATACCTCCTCCCGGGATGGTATTGCTTAGGTATCTAATCAAAGGTAAGGAGACTGCAGCTAGATTTCTCTATCAGATGGACAAGGTACTTATCTGGTAGAGACATGATCTAGCCGCAGATCCCTTACTGACCCACCCACCCTACCTGCACTGTGGAATTGTTTTTTAGTGTCAGGGATATTCCCCTTCAGGGCCCTAGATGTTCTTGTTTAACATACCATGGTCAGTCACTTCATGGCTCCGCGCTTCTGGCGTGGAAAGTTGTGAAAAGTGATGGGTATATTGATGGCACAGATGTCACGACGAAGACGATCATGGCGCTGGCAACATCACGAGGAGTTGACCGACACCACCTACTAGCACGCGGGGTACTGCTAAGAAAAATCTTCAAGATCCAGCCTGATGCCTGGAAGTTCAAAGGTGAGGAATCTGAGGCTAGATCATAACCAGAGAAAGCGTTACCGAAGGTAAGTAACTTGCCCATTTTTACTACAGCACTTTACTGAAGCTGCAAAGATTTTAAACTCAGCTTCTAACTAAAACGTTACTAATGGATGCACAAAATTCATGCATTGAAAAATGTGCGCTTTGGATACAGATCATCATTAATTTGGGGTAATTTAAAGTTCAGCAAACAAGATGCCAAACTTCTGTGGAGGTAGAGGCCGTGCCTAGGCGAGCCCTGGGAAAGATTGCATTACCTCCTCTTTTCCTTACTGTTCCCATTCGTTACGTAATGAGGAATATGCCCATTCACTACACACTGCTTTTTAATTCCTAAAGCTGTTCTCTGTTTCTATTACCCAATCAGGAATCTACCCATAAACCTCCTACCTCCTCACAGTACTTCCTGGATCCTTTTATCCATCTCCTTGATGTGGTTAGAGATCTCACAGTCTACCTTAAACATTCAGCAGAGTCTCAGATACTCTTTGTTAACTTTGGCCCATCCAAAAAAGGTACTTCTTCCACCCTGGTAAGATGGAGTAGTAAAGTGCTATCCTCTGCTTTTTGAGACTGTGGAAGAGAGCATCCTCGGAAAATTAGAGCAAAGTCCAGCAGAAGGATGGCAGCTTCTCGGTCTGAATGGGCGGAAGTATCCATCAAAGACATTTGTAGGACTGCTACTTGGGCTTCTCCCCCTAAGTTTATATTAGAGTACAGATTGCAGATGGCTCAAGGCTTTGAGCTAGCTTTTGGATCAAATGGTATTCTGAGATTCATGTCAGGGTAAGTACATTTCCTTAACCTTCCTGTCTCTTGATCCATTTTTTCAGATAACTATTTAGGTCTTAGACAATGTCAAGTGCAAAGATGTTAGAAGTAGGTGTTGAATGCAAAATACAATTCTTGCCTACTCCGTGAGCTGTTTTTTGGTGTGTTCTTTTTTCTCCTGGCTAATGAAGGTAGCTCTTAGCATGGGCATAGCTCATTAAGTAAGGACTGGGCCGGGGAAGGGGAAGAAGAGGTAATGCTCAGATTACTTACCAGTAATTTCCATTACTCCGATTCCTCATTACTCGTCCCATTACTTGCTATCCTCCCTCCCACTCCTTTTCCTTTATCAACCTTCAACTAGGGGCTTGGTAGGAGACAGGAGTACTACGACGAGGTAATGTTTTTTATGAGTAGATATCTATATTGGTAATAGAAATTTAGAACAACTTGAAGACTTAGTGAACAGTATGTGTGGGCACATTGACTCATTAAGTACTGGGATGAGCAAGGAGGAATCAGAGAAATGAAGATAGCCGGCAAGTAATCCAAACATTCCAAACATTCTTATTGCTATGGTAGCGAATAGGCACGAGGCATGCTTCTACTGGCACAACAGAAACACTGTAGCAAGATTACAGTGCTTTGCATGGTATCCTATGCTAAAACGCACACTAACATCTTCCTTCCTAATTAAAGTATTTAAAAGTGATATTGAAGTTTAATTATGCCCTCTTATGGTTGTGAAGGAGCTGGGAGGGACATAGGTTTATAAGGAAGAGTTAGTTCTTTTTTGCTGTTTCTAACGGATACTAAGGATTTACTTCAAAGGGGATCCCTTTAGATGTGACCACGTAGGACTGTCCATGTTTCTGTTAAGTTTGGAATGTGACCATTACCCTCTTGTTTGTATTAATGGTTCGATCAGGGCTGGCTTTAGTTCTGGCGTGCCCTGTGCAACAGCATTTGTTGGTGCCCCCCCAATGACCACCCCTGCCACAGATTCCCTCACTACCACTGTGAGAAGTTGGCCTGGTATATGATGATCACTAATTCTAGTGAGCACCTTGCACCAGTCCAAACGACCCTTATGATAATTGGTTGTAAGTCAACCTTATAGACCAGCTATCCTAGGGGTAGCATGGACAAAAGCAGTCTTAGGCTAAACTCAAGTGGGCATGTGAAGCCAGCTGTTTTACCATATGCAATCCTTTAAATACCAAATGAAAGGACACCACACAAGTTATATATTATAAAATATTTTATTTCTAGAATAATCTCCTATACTCTTTCTGAGCACAGAAGCACAAGCGTTAAACAAAGAACTTAATATAACATACAATAAGCTGCACAATTATGGATAGGCCGGGTGGCCACTCAAACAATATATTAAAAAAGTGGTATAAGTACCACGTCACGAACAATGGTAAAGCCTAGGGCCTTGGGAATCGCTGGGCCTACACTGGGCTAACGAAGGTTAGGACATAGGAGGCCCACAGGATGCGGGTGCAGTGTCTATAGGCAACTGCGTTTACCATACAAGTCAATGGTGCGTAAAAATCAGAAAGTGATAGGTTTAGGAGACTTATGGCTGGACTAGAACTTAGCCACTTGAAACTAGGACACTAGGGATGTAAATCACTACAGGGGCACTGGAGTACCCTCGTTACCTCACCCACAGGAAGCGGGTGCATAGCCAAAGTGCGTCAGGTTTCTTCGTGGAGTTCTATGGAGCCTGGAGGAAAATATGCTGCAGGCGGCCAGGAGAGAAGAGTCCGGTTGGATCCAAGGGTGGATCGAAGATGTAGAGTACTTGACAGCAGAGGGGACAGAGTCTAGGTCACTAGCCAGTGACCAGAATGGAACCAGGACGGAACCAGGCAATGTCGGGTTGCGATCAGATGCTGTCGAGTAGTTTGTCTCCGCTGCCACGTGGACCAGGAAGGATCGTGGATGACCAGCTGGTGGACACGAGCTGTCCAACAAAGGCTCTTGCTGTCGGCAGTGACAGTTCTTGAATCGTAGTCACCAAGCCTTGGCAAATTCAACCCACGCAGGACTCAAAGATGGCTTCTGGATCAGACCGGGAAGGTCAGATCGGTGGCTCATTTTCAGGGGAGCTAGGGCCAGTCTGGAGCAACCAGACCAGCAGTTCAAAGTCGAAGGATTGTCGTCTCAGAGGCCACTAGCCAACGGGCAAGTGACCGGACAACGCGTCGAGCAGGAAAAGTGCAAAAGGGCCCCACGCAGCACTCGGTGAGTGTGGAGAGGTGATCTTCGGTGCACAGGCTGCTCGGGCTGGGGCTTCTCAATCCCCAAAGCACAGCCTCGAGGGTGTCTCTGGAGCTGCACAGGAAGCACTTTGCTGGCTTTCCAAGATGGCCGGTCCCACGTCTCACGTCGCCTCCACGGGTCTCAGCTTTGCTAGGACTGTGGATCGGGCTGTTGGAAGTCTGGGAGTCCAGGTCTTGTTGGTCTCTGTCATTCGAGCTCCGGCAGGAGCAACGACAAAGAAAACCTTTGAGCGCTGATGGTGCCTGCTTGCACAGGGTGGCCACTCCTTGACCACAAGAGAGATTCTTCAGTCTTCTACGTCGAGTAGGATGTGGAAGGGTCCAGAGTTTTGTTTCAAAGTTTCAGTCAGGATGATCGGATGTGCCATGGCACAGCTCCTACCTTTATTCCAAATCAAGTGGCTGGATCACCTGCTAGGGCCCTCCTATGGGTGGGACCCAGTAAGGGGGTGGTTACACCCCTTTCCCTTTGTCCAGTTTCAAGCCAGAGCTGGGGCTGGAGTGCCCCAGCACCGGCTTGAACTGGACTTTGCATGGGACACCTTGTGTGCCCCAGGCAGTGTCTAGTTTCATTCAGCCCTCCCTGCCCCAATCCACTATCTCCTGTCTGGGGTGGTGTAACACCTCCCTGTAACAGGAAACCTATTGTCCAGGCCTCCCCTGCCGGAGTTTCGGTCAGCAGCAGGAGGCCAGACTCGTGTCTGTGGCAGCAGCATCCATTTTGTGATGCTGAGGCTCTGGTTAGATTTAACCGCGTTTAAGGAAAGTAACATGTCTTCTCCCTCTAGAAGGGTGGACTGCTACCCCCGTCACCAGGACTGGCGAGGGGGTAGTATTCCAAAGCGTATGACACCTTACACAACATTTTTGATAAAGCCAAACCAAAGTTAGCAAGTAACTGCGAGGATTATAATGCACTTAAGAGTATATGGTATGGCAATATCCCAGAACAGCTAAAGGACATGGTTCCGAAAGCAGCAGACAGGCTCAGCTCGTGCTAGAGCACCATCTCACATAAAACGAAGCACTCTGCCTCCAGGATTGTTAAGGCCTGCCATAGGAGTGACTTATAGGTGTTTATGTGTCCAGATATAGGTTTAGACATAGGTATACTATATATAAGCAAGGGGGGATTACACCACCGTGCCCCAGCTGAGTGATCAGCCAGTTGTGTCAGATTGGATGGCCAGCCAGGGGTGGCAAAAGATATGCTGTAGCCCCTGGTAGGCCTTGGATGCACCTATGCCCTGGGTACCTATAGTACACTGTACAGGGGCTCATAAGGTGATCCAATACCCAATTGGAGATGTACCTAGGGTACATGGAGTCCATTTTGAAGAGAGAGCAGATAGCCTGGGGCCCTGATTAGCAGGATCCCAGGCCTACTAAGTCGAAAACCAGCTAAAGACTAGGCAAAAATCTGGGGTAACCATAGTCAGGTATCCACCTTCCTACAACCACCCTTTAACAGTGCCCCTCAAGTCTCCTTAACCACTCTTTCTCTAAGATGCATTTGTTTAGTTTTATAGCGCCACTCATACCAGTGTAGGGTATCAGAGGACTTTACATCACCCACATTACACAGAGACAATCAATCATACATGTTCAAATCAGTGTATAAGAAATGTTCATTACGACAGAGGACTACAGGGTGTAGGAGCCCCATGACATCCACACTGGTAGGGAATATAGTGTAATAGTGCTTCGTCTGGAGAAGCACAAACTCAGAATTTAAACCATAACACCATGGTTGGGGGTTCTCTTTAATAATCAGAATTGATTTCTATCCAAGTTAACCCTTTTTGCAATATTAAGATAATGAAAGACCGGGGAAAAATTCATAATGCTTTAATTTATACCTTGCAGTTTGCATGCAGCTTTTGATGACAGTTAATTGCTCACTGTTCAATGTTAGGAATTTAACTTATGAACTGCAAGTAACGAAAGGATCTCCCTGACAAAGCAGTAACCCACAGAACTATTTACTTTATATGCACATTATGATCTGTATGGTACACCTTATTTGCAGCAGGCATATCAACTCCCTGCACTACCTTGCCATGAATCAAAACTTTCATAGAAAAACACTCTGGTCTCTCCCTAGAAATAATATTAATCACTGTAGTTATCTTCTCATTTTTATTGTTGCCTGAAAATTGCTTGACCAGAAATGCAGCAACAGGGGCCTTTAGGACCAAAATATAGTTTCAAACAGATGCCCCCCACCCGAAGTCGGCGCCGGGTGCAGTCGCGCATGTCACACCGGTTGCACCACCCTAGAGAGGGCCCTGGATTTGATAGTACTCTCTTTCTTGTTTCTGTAAATTTAGAGATTTGTTTTAGTTGTTAGCACTTTTGTTGCATCATTATTGATGGCTATTGATAGCAGCCTCGCCACAAAAAAAAACAACACAAAAAAACGTTCCTGGATATAAGCCTGACAGACTAAAACACTTTTATTATTTAGTTTCTAAGATACACAGAGAATAAATGTTTGGTAAAAACAATCACCTCCCAGCAGCCGCTAAAACTTTTGATGATCGAGCCTCATCAAGATAGTGTCCACATGCATGGGAATCTCCTAAACAGTCATGTGGTTCTCTTCCTATATGCCTGACTGATCATAGTTCATCCAGAAGACCATATCCCATTGTAAGCAAGTGACCTGCAGAGTCCCTCAAGACTCCACCCTTTCACAGACACCCGCATCCCAGCCCTTTTTACGCTTTACAAGTATCTGATATTGCTGAGCTGAATCTCAAGTCCTCTGCAAGTAAAGATAGGGTCAGAAATTGCCTATACAGGATCCAAAGATGGGCTTCAAGCGCTACCTAAAGTTAGACTCTAGCAGTTCATCCTCATTACTCAATCCATCAAACAAGCCTGGTGTGATGAGTCGTGGGATTCCAACATGACCAACAGTAGAGGCTTCGCCTTAAACATGAAAACCAGTCCTGCTCTCTCAGAAACAGAGCTGGAAGATCCACCAGTCCCTGGGATGACAAAAGCAGAGGATATGAGGACAACAGGGGCCGGAGAGAGAACCAGGAAGTAGAAAGAGACTTGGGGGATGCAGAGCGCGGCGTGGAGAAGAACGATGGGAAGCCGGGAGAAATGGCTACGATTCCTGAGGAGCACATACTGGCCGCTGTGTACAAAGCTGAGGAACGAGTTGCGGACGAGGTTATGAACTCTAAAGATGCCGGGCCAGAGAGGACTGATGATGACGGGAAGCTGCGTGGTGCAGTATCCAGCCCCAGTGAAACAGACGCCCTTGACGTCACACCATGACCCAGGAGACGGGTCGTAGTTCAAGGCAAGTGACACAGAACACCTGGGGCTTCTATTGGAGCTGGTGGGGCACCGGGCCATAGTGGACACCTGGGAGATCAGAAACCTGTGCAGGTGAGCACAGGTGAGGTAAAAGGGGCGGGAGAAGAGAGAACCCCTTACAACACGGGTTGAGACCACTGCTTCACACCCTGCACAAGCCCTCCTCTTTGTCTGGTGAAGATGGCACTCTGGTGTAAATTCTAGAAGAGTGACCCATTTTTTCTAATTTCTTGTTTTCTTCGGGTTTTATTATTATTTTTTTGTTTTCTTTACTCAACTGGGGAATCCTGGACGGTTTTGGAAAAAGGAACATTTCCGGACAAGGAAAAGAGACCAGTCATCAAGAATGAGACCCACTAAAAGACTAAATGGGACTTATTACCTTTGTATTTTGTTCTTTGAAAAATCCTTGAATTGTAATAAAATTACATAATATACACTAGCACAGTGTGTCCTGTCGGTCCCTCCACTACTACACCCAGACTGGACCCCAGCGTGGCTGTTGTGAATTTTTCTTGTCCTTCACCACTGACTATTCTACAGAATTCATGTCACCTGCACCTTCTCTGCAGTGTCAAACCATGCCTCTCTGAAGCAGATTTCAGAACCACTATTGCAGCCTTTGCCTTTACCCATCTAGACAGTGAGAATGCTACTCACAGAAGTTCCTAATTAAAATCTAGCAGCACTGAAGTTCATCCTCTGTGTCTTTAATAGAGTCAGGATATTCAGTCACTCTGTGACTACTCTGAAAGAACTACCCCAATTTCAGCTCACTTTACTTTCAAGACCTGCTACATTACATACAAAGCAGTAACAAACAGCCTACCCACCATAAATGTTATTTAGTAGACACGCTGCAGATTTTTAAAGCTAGAAATTACCTTATTGCAATACAAGTTAACAGGGAAATTTAATTCCCCTGCTTTATTCTTCAAAATTGTCTTGTTATCTGTTCCCAGATCTTGGCATGTATGTCACACCCGGTCAACAAAATTAAGTATCCTTAGGGGTCAACAAATCAAAAGAGGTCAGGACATCCAGAATCCAGAATAGAGACGAAGAACTACAAAAAGAAGAAAAAACCTGTGAAAGGTATTATACATCTACATGCCCAGAGTTTGGAACAACATACCCTACAGTTCAGTCTTGCAACATCTCTCCATAAGGTTCAGAAAAAACAATCAAAAGGCATATCTATGCAAGGAACAGCTACCGCACCTGTAAGGGAGATCATTACACTTATTCCATCCACAAGTAATCATTCTTCGTCCCATTTCAATCTCTGTGCACTGTCTTGGAATTCTCTCCATTCTCTGTTCTTGCTCGTAGTACCTCAATGTGCAGGAGTTTGTTGCTCTCAGCTAGGTTTCCGCTCCATAAATTCCCACACACATATATTTATACCATCACAAACTAATACAATTATAACAAGAGAAAAGGACAATAACAAATATGGAGAAGGTACATTATACAATAACATGTAAAGTGAATACTCCTTTAAAACCAACTAGCCTTGATTTACAGTTGAGTGGTGTAGCGGCCTCCCCAGCCCGGGTACCCACCAATGACTATGCTACACATGGAGCCTGGTATTACACATCTTCATTCATCTGCGTATAATTGCAAACTCAACATTCTAAATCAGCCTCATTGCATTCCACTCTAACACTCACATCACAGTTCTACGGAGTTTATCAGGAGCCAAATGGGTTCCATCATTTCCATCATTTCTAATTTGCAAGATACTACATCTACCCCTCTGTTATAAAAAAAAGAAAAATTGCAATTTTTTTTTTACAAAATAGACTTGTATAAACATGTTATTTTAAATTGCTCTTGGAAACTAGGAATTGTCACACCACTGTTCAGGATCTGCATCAATGGTGTACAGGCAACAGCAGTCACTGATGTTTCAGACCTAATCTCCTTCAACAGTCAGATCTGATGAACAATTAGTTAAGTGCCTGAAATGAGAAGAGTCTCTGGTAATAGACTTTCCAGGGCACTGGGCAGTCTCCATGTGTCCTTTAGTAGACATCACCTGTATATGTTCTGCTTCAAATGGAGCATCAGATTTTCTTCTCCACATTTCTTGTACGAGCACAGGATCTCCTTTCTTAACCCCACAACCCCACAAACGAAACAGTCAGTTGAAACCATGGGAGATCTCCCAGTGGGGTCATGGGTTGCTGGCGAACTATCCTGCACGTGAGGCAGGGTGGCCGGGCTGATCCGTAGGCTCAGGGAGCATATGCAGGATAGTCAAGTGAGCCACATGCACAGGTGTGCTAATGAACAGCGCCTAAGACCCATGTGCAGTGTTAACAGCAGGGTCAGTTCGGGTAGGGCGGCGCGTTGCAATGCAGCCCGGACGTGGTCCGCCATCAGTCATTGTCAGTAAGTCCTGCTTTCTTTTCGGCGGTGAGTGATGGGCGAGGCAAGCGCTTCACGGAGCAGACATGTTTGGCATATTTAAGAGCGGATTTGGCATGGGTAAAGAAGTGAAGAAGTGAGCCTGTCCATCATATGAGATCTTGAGCTTGGACGGGTACAGCATCGCGTACAGGATCTCTGCACGCTGCTGGAGGCGTTTAGTAGGGAGAAATTCTTTGCGTGCAATTTGGGCCAAGGGGGTGAAATCAGGAAAGATGGAAATGTTATTGCCCTGGTGATTGGTGGGACTGTGATCTCTAGCTGCTTTTAAGACTGAGTCCCCGTCTCAGTAGTTGAAGAGACACGCTATTATTGTTGTTATTGTTATTGTAGTTTTATATCGCGCCTAATCACCTGCAGGTCTCTAAGCGCTTGGAAAGATGGTAACAGACAATAACTTAGCAAGGTGGAAACTGAGGTCATAGCTAGATTAGGCTGTGCTCATGCTTTTACTAAACAGTAGTGTTTTTAGGCTCTTTCTGAATCGTAATAGATTCCCTTCCCCACGCAGCACCTCAAGCAGCCTGTTCCATAACTGAGGAACTAGCACTGAAAAGGCTCTCCCTCCCTTAGTCACTAACCTGTAGCGAGGGCAGACCAGTAGTTGGGAGTCTGAGGATCGGAGTGTTCTCATAGGGCAATAAAGCTGCAAACGATCTTTGATGTAGGCTGGGGCCTTGCCATAGATTGCCCTATGGGCCGTGCATAGGTTCTTAAATTCCACTCTTTCTTTAATGGGGAGCCAATGCAAACTTTGTAGTAGGAGAGTGGCTTTGGATCTCCTCGGGAGTCTAAAGATCAACCGAGCAGCGTCATTCATTATGACCTGAAGTCTACTGGTCAGAGTTTTAGGTAAGCCAAGGTAAAGGGCATTACCATAATCAATTCTGGAGATGATGGTGGCCGCTACTATTGATCGCATCATGGACTGTGAGAGGACAGGAGTTAACTTCCGCAGTTGCCGAATGATGTTTGTGCAACTTCCCACAACCGCAGAGATCTGAGGGGCCATTGACAGATCATCATCCAGCTTGATCCCCAAGCTCTTTACAAACGGGCTTGGTTTTGGAGCAGGGCCTAACTCTGTGGGCCAATAGAGATCACACCAAGGTGAGGCAGTGGATGAAATCACTAATACCTCAGTCTTGTCTGGGTTAATTTTCAGCAGGTTATCCGTCATCCATTGCACTGTAAACCGCAAGATGTTCTGAGCTTGGAGTTGTGCGGCCGTAGTGTCATCGACACTTAACAGCAATTGCGTGTCGTCCGCGTAGTTAAAGACTTTACAGCCCATGGTGGCCAGGGAAGCAATCAATGGTTGCAAGTAGAGATTAAATAGAAGCGGGGACAGGGCGGACCCCTGTGGCACCCCGCACTCCAAAATCCCCATCTCAGATGTTTCGTCCCCCAGTTGTATCTTTTGGGTCCTTCCTATAAGGAATGATTGCAACCATTGAAAGGCCAGGCCCTTGATCCCAAAATCCTTCAGTCTTTCCAAAAGCAAGGCATGGCTGACAGTGTCGAACGCCGCTGAAAGGTCCAACAAGATCAGGGCGCTCGGTTTCTTGCAGTCAGCCATGCCTCTTAGTTCATCCAACACCGAGAGCATCACCAACTCGGTGCTGTGATGAGCTCGGAAACCTGCCTGTCGCTCATGGAGTAGATGATGAGATTCCAGGTAGAGGGACAGGGACTTTAATACGTGCTGCTCGAGAATTTTTGAGAGAAAAGGCAGCTGGGAAATAGGTCTGTAATTCTTTAGCACCGCAGGATCCGACCCAGATTTTTTCAGTAGGGGTCTTACACGCGCCTCCTTAAGCTCAACCGGTAGGTACCCCGTATCTAATGATCTATTAAGGAGGGAGATGATACATTCCTCCAGTAAGGGGCGCGCAACACGGAAGATCTCAGGTGGGCATGGATCAGCTGGGGAGCCAGATTTGATTTTACCCATCAGCTGTTCCAGAATCAATGCATCCATCTCTGGAAACACTTCAAGGGAACAGTCAATCACGATCTCAGGTGCTGATGTTATAGCAGTCCCCATTGCCACCCCGTTCTTTATCTCCTGGATGATGATCTTCACCTTCTCCAAAAAGTAAGCCTGAAAGGTGTTACAGTCAATGGGGGCCTTGGAGTTATCTGTTTTTTTACTCAACTCTGCCAGTATTTTAAAGGTCTCTTTCTGAATATTCGCTGCCTTACTTAGGTGGGACTCAAAGTGTTCCGCTTTAGCTTGGGTCATAAGGTTTTTATATTGGTGAAGGGAGGCTTTATAGAGTTTCCTGTCAGTATCCTGCGTGGTTTTCCTCCACACTCTTTCCAGGGCTCTAAGCTTTCTTTTTGCTTCCCTTAAGGCTGGCGTAAACCAGGGAGCCCCTTTTCCGGATACCTTTATTCGCTGTGTTCTCACCGGCTCTATTTGGTCAATGGCCCGGATCATGCTCCTAGTTAAATCAGAGTATTCACGGTCCAGGCTACGTCCCAGATCTACGACTTGGGACGTTACCGGGAGCACCTTAGTCAGGGATGCTAGATCAACCTCAGCCCATTTCCGGGTTCTCCTGATACCAGGCGGACAGCTGGTAATGCAGCCTTTAAGGTGGACCTCACAGGATACCAAATGGTGATCAGACCAAATGCAAGGGGCTACATCTTTAAGGGTTAGACTAGCGTCTGTGGTCCACACAAGGTCAAGAGTGTGGCCTTTCCCATGTGTGGGAACATCCACAATTTGTTTAAAACCCACCGCAGACATTAAGGTGTCCAGCTGGCGCGTGGGCAGGTCCCAGTTGGGTTTATCCCAATGTAAATTAAAATCTCCTGTTACCAGGATTTTCGTGTATCTGGAACATAGGTCAGATATAATAGGGCAGAATAAATCATGGAAAAGTGGAGTTGAATTAGGTGGGCGATAGACTGACAAAATCACCCAGCACACATTGTGCACAGTGACCTTTACCCCAAGCAAATCAGTCAGGTCAATTGTCTCTGATAACAACTTCTCAACTAACAAGGTCTTCCTGTAGAAAATAGCTACCCCTCCCCCCCCGTGAGCCCCCTGGGCGGTTGTGCCACATTACATCATATCCGCTTGGGAGGGCGGCGATGATATCCGGCATCGAGTTCTCACCCGTCCAGGTCTCCGAAAGGGTCAGGACATCGATGTCATTGTCCTGAAGCATGCTGTAAACCTCCAGATGATGGCAGTGGAGCGATTGAGTGTTAAAGCTGACTATTTTTAATACAGGGTACTGACCCGACGAAGGCGTGGCCTTATCGGGGTGCAGTATAGCGTATTTTTTAAGCGTCAGTAGGACTGCCTGATCTACAAGCGGCTCACCTCTATTCAGGGTATATAGCTCCTCCATGGAGTACATGCGCCGCTGGCCAGTAGTCCCGGCCCGGCGCAGACGGGCTGGACTCTGGCGTGACTCTGGCGATGCTCTGGCGAGCCCGCCGCGCGTGCCCGCTGCGCGTCAGCGTGGCTGCTTTAAATACCGGTCTAGCGTCCTTGTGACGACTAGACCGCTCCAATGCCCAGCCCCCACCCAAGATGTCCGCCGCTCTGGCGGCGCAGTGCAACCCCGAAGGGGATAGGGATCCGCTCCAAACGCGGTGCTCTTAAACAATTATGTGCAGGTGTGCGGCAGGTAACTAAGACATTTTAAAACATATTAAACCAAGATACAATGTGAGCGAATAATTACAGGTGAGCAGACAAACAAAGAAATTTTAAAAATGCTATAATGCTCCTAGTGAGCACGCTGCGCTCTACAAATTAGCAGAGCCTCTCTGTATTGCTAAAATCGCCAAAGGCACTTTCCAAGTGTTCGGCCGCCTAATTTGCCTGCTTTAAATACCGGTCTAGCGTCCTTGTGACGACTAGACCGCTCCAATCCCCAGCCCCCACCCAAGATTATGGGCCTGGGCGTGCCGCCAACTGTTGGTCTAGGGCCCAATGTTCTATGTGCACGCTCTACCACAAACATGGCCGATAGTGCTGTCGGGAACAGTACACGCAACAGAGATTCGATGCATGGCTCCATTTTGGCAATGACTGGGGTTTCCAGTATTCCAGCTATGCGAAGGTTGTTGCGCCTTGAGGGCGCTTCCAATTACTCGTTCTTCACTTGGATTACGGATAGGACTTTTCCATATTGAGATATTGCTTCTTGGACTCAGCTTGGAATTCGTGGGCTTCTGACGCATGGTTTTCTAAGGCATCTTTTCTGGTGTTGTGCGAATCTACTCGATGCTTCACTGAGTCCAACCTGGATGTGAGCCCGTCAAGTTTAGTGTCAATAGATTTTAGATTCGCACGTACTTCTTGCATGATGATTCGTAAATATTCCTCTTGCGGTCCCCGCTAGGTTGAGATTCAAGGTCACGCTCAGAGGTAGATTGCATAGTGCGAGTATGGCGCTTATTCTCAAACGCGATCTTGGGTTGTTTTGGGTCATTTCCCCCATGTTGTGTGCCGGCAGTGTTACATGCGGGGACGTCTCTTGTCACAATGCCGTGAGGTGCCTCTTCTATGCAGCACGAGCAAGCAAGGGCCTCTCCTGCAGGGCCTCAGGTGGGGCAGATGCCAGTGCCAGGCTCTTAGGCAGCGTGTGATACAGTGGCATACAGGCCTCAGTCTCAACGGGGTTGCACCGTGCACCCCGCGCCCTAAACCAACACCTGCCTCTGCCTCTGCCAGTGCCACAGTGCCACCCCAGGTACACGAGACCCGCAGCCCAGCATGCAGCGCGCAGCGCCCTCAGTTGTCAGGGAGGGGTACCATCCTGCAGCCCCAATGTCACCTAAGGTTCAGCCTGCCTGCACAAGGCCAGTGGGAGCCCGTAGGTCTCAATGGGTACTCACTGGTGGCCTGGAAGGCCTACCAAGTATCCAAGGCGATTTCTGATGGCACCACCGCTGATCTGCCTTGCAGCCATGCAGGTTCTCAGGGAGGGACCGATGTCCAGCAAATCAGCTGTCGCACCTCAGCGGGTACAGCTTCTGTCAGGAGGTGCCACTCCCGCCAGATATGCCTCGTCAAAGCTGGTCTCAAAGGTTCTCTCGCTCGTACGGCAGGCTCTCCAGGACCGCAGCGATAGAACGGAGCAGCGCCCCAAGTCACGACCTCCGCTGCAGCCTCCCAGATCCTGCTGATCAAACCACAGGGTGTTAGGGGCAGATTGCCACTCAGAGCTAACAGGGCCAGCCCCAGCTGTACAGCATATTGATTCTGCGGCCACAGCAGCAAATCCTCCACAAGTTGGTCCGAGTCACCGTTCCAGCACCATGCGGTCCCCCTCGCTGCCGGACCCAGGCTTAGCTCTCCTGGCTATGTCAACTTCCTCCCAGGTCAGTTGGCGCACTCCACATCTTGAAGGTAGTGAGTTAATAGCCGCGGCCCGAGGTTTTCTGATGGCAAGGGCTGCCAGTATAGTGAGGCTTGGCTAGAAGGCAGGGCCATAGAGCGTCCGCTCCCGCAACCGTCTCAGTGCATCACCTGTCATTGCCCGCGCATTGGGCAACCCTGGGCTTCCAAAGTGGGCTTGTTCAGTGCAGCGCTGTGCACAGAGTTCAGCTTTGATTGTTTGAAGGCACGATTACTTCACTGATGGCAGGATTTTACACCGCTCCCGCAACCGTCTCAGTGCGTCACCGGTCCTTGCCCACGCATCGGGCAACCCTGGGCTTCAAAAATGGGCTCGTTCAGTGCAGCGCTGTGCATGGAGTTCAGCTCCGATTGTTTGAAGGCACGATTACTCCGCTGATGGCAGGATAGAAAGCCCGGCCAGCAGAGCCCGCTTAAAAATCAGCCATCTTGCTGCTCGGCCAAGCAACGCCGGAGTAGACAGGCACTTGACACCGTGCCTTAAAGCACATGGATGGGTAAGCATTTTCTTATGTTTTATCGTTGTTACAAATTAACCTTGACTTTTTAAGGGCATAAGTTGCGGCAATGGAGATAATTAATTATATTTCTCCTCAAGCATAATGTTAATCGATACACCACCATTGATAAAGAAAGGTATTGAATAACCATTTACTTTCAGTGTAATCTTTGGACAATGTTTAAATGACTTCAATGCTTTGGCATTTCGATTTTTCTTTGACTGACATTTTCTTCACAAGCGGCTAAGCCAACATGCCTATGCTTTTCTGAGGTAAACATCAACATGGTATAATCATGTTCGAGGTATTGTGTTTTCATCTAGGAACCTGAATCAATATTGCTATTTTATGCCCTTGTACGGCTAAATCAATAATATCCCTATAATGGCACAAGAATCAGATCCATGTTTAAGTAAATAGCCCTTGCAGGCCAAAGCATGGCAGAAGCTACTTCCTTGGATTCCTAGAAAGCACAACGAGTTCTTTCGACGCACCAAACCTCCAGCAACCTGGGAAATCCCCATTTGCTTTTGTTTTGATTTGTCATAGAACTCCTGCGAGCACTGTAAGAACGGCCAGTTCTTAGTGACATCTTTATTGACGTCTTATGTCCAACCTTACGTCAAACCCGACACCTTTCAGGTATAAATATACCAATGTTGCCTTAAGCAAACACACGGTGGTGGTTTTGGAGCAGAGCAGCTATCTACTTGCCCGAGAGCCCAGCTGATGCGAGAGCCCACGGACGCTGCCCCTCCTCTTTGACGCGCTGAGAAAGACGCTGTCTTTTTCTCCAGCCGAGAAAATCCAGCTCCGGCGTTTCCAGCCTACCCTTGCGGGTTGCTGAAATATCGAGTCCTGAGGAAAGAGATACCAGACCTCCCACATTCTATTACCAAGGTACGGAGCTGACTAAACCCTTGAAGAGAATTCTTGAGTCAGATTCTTGGCAAAGCCAACTTAACTTAAACTGCTATTTACTTACTCCTTCCCACGTATTAGGCTTAGGTCAGGTACACCGGGGTAGGCGTATGTAGAAGCACCAGTTGAGTACGTTAGTCAATGTATATATGTATGTATATATTTTATCCATTTTAAAGTATCTTATGGCTAAGAAACCATATCAATGCTTTTACAGTATTATTTCATAATACTCTTTTTACTGTACGCACTTTACTTTACATTAACTATTGCAATTGTGGCAATTCATTTCTCTTGCCAAGAACCTCGGGGTGCTGATAGACCCTGCCCTCGACCTAGGCAGCCAGGTGAGCAGAACTGTCTCCACCTGCTGGGGTCTGATCCACACCCTACGAAGGATCAGGAAATATCTCTCCCTCGAGGCAAGAAAACAAATAGCTGTTGCTCTCATCGGCTCGCGCCTGGATTACTGTAATGCGCTATATGCTGGGCTTAACAAAGGCCAGCTGCAGCGCCTACAGGTAGTCCAAAACGCTATAGCTAGATTTGTTCTGGATATTCCCAGACGCTCCTCGGCCACTGCAGCCAGGAAAACGCTGCATTGGCTGCCGGTTGAACACCGAATTCGGACCTATAGAGCCATTGTCAAAAACAGCGACACAGGAATCGGATCCATCATTTCCCACTATACTCCCGGAAGGAACTTGCGTTCCTCTGGAAAATTGCGTCTGACCACCCCTCGTGTACGAAGAGCCAAATGGGGTGGTAGAGCTTTTTCCACTCTTGCTCCTAAGTGGTGGAATGACCTTCCCCTGGATCTGAGATCTCTCCCGTCTTTACAGCACTTCCGCTCTGCGCTAAAAACCCTTCTTTTTCGGCAAGCATACATGTAAGGTTTCCTGTTTCTTTTCCTTGCCCCTTTTCTGATCATTTTGTTAGGCGCCTTGATACCTGCGGGTCATTGTTCTGCGCATTATAAATCGCCATTCAATTCAATTCAATTGCATGAGAAGGAAGACTGCTCAATAAATTATACCTTTTTATTGAAAACGCTCGTCTCTCTCTTCTCTGCACCCTGGTGAAACTAAGTACGCACAATTGACTGAGTCAAATAGCTGTCTATTGTTTTCACACGACTCTAGAGATATACTCTTATTCTGAGGGAGCAAAGTTGTCATGTTATATGGTTGTCGGAAGCTAATCCCTTCTTGTCTATCCAGGGAGGTTAAACTCCTCCTCGTTTATTCGAGAAAGTTTCTAGTGACCTCTGAGCTAGCTGGCAAACCTTAAGTCTAATATAGTCAGTAGAGACCTAGTCGACCTCAGTCCTACGTCTACACTGCTGAATATATTATTCCAATGCGCAGAGCCTATTGGGAATATAGGAACTACACTACATGGCGCCCAACGTTTGGTAAGGCGATAAAACTAACGCAATACGTTAGAGTAACTCAGTCGTGCTTTTTCACCCAGACCTTTTTTCCCGTAAATACTCCAATAGACGTCTGGAGTGGGTGAGAGGTTAAAGTCCGCCGGAACTTAGTAGGAAGAGATTCCTATGTATAGTTTTTGGTTTAGTCAACGTTGAAGGATACAGTGTTCCAAAATATTGTGCACCTAATCTTGGTTTCCTTGAAACTTGATCTGCAACAAAACTTTCTGGCAGTAAAATGGTGGAAAGTGACGATGAAAAGGAGGCAGCTAGAATAGCAGCTCAACTCCTAGATGAGGACACGAGTCTCCTACAGACTGACCCGAATGCTATACTCATTCCGGTCAACATAAGAAAAACTATAACTATTAAACTTATAGAAAACGGACTGACATCACGAGGTGGTACAGTCATATTCGTGGTAGAGGCCCATGAATATCGGCAGACAGAGGTATTCTATTCATGGATAAACCTTCCAGCAGCTAACGCTGGAACACACGAATTCCACTATTACAAAATAGAGGAACCTCCGGATGAATACACTCCTTTCGAGAACGTTGAAATCCCACTAAATTACCAAGAGCACCTGCTCT
Source organism: Lissotriton vulgaris (assembly GCF_964263255.1). NCBI lineage: Eukaryota > Metazoa > Chordata > Amphibia > Caudata > Salamandridae > Lissotriton > Lissotriton vulgaris. Next base: position 103,525 of record NW_028242245.1, read on the forward strand.
GGTTTAAAGGCGCCCTAAAACATAATAATCACATAACCAGGCTCGGTCCTCTAGGTAGACCAGGAGCAACGTGGCCCGTTCTAGCCAGCTACACACCACATCCAGATATCGAAAAAATGTCAGACCGGGTACTTTTAGCCCAGCTAAAAGTACTAATTAAAATACATAGACAATTAGTCCAATATGTAATGCGGACTTCAACAGTCCAACCAGCTATTAAAATTCCACAGCTGACCCCTCACCAGGGGAACACAAACAAAATTACACCACAGAACATACAATCATGTCTTGGTAAAATACCTGCAAAACGGGAACAAATTCCATTCTGGCTAGCACAAAAAATAACTCAAATAGAGGCAGTGTTTCCGGATACTACTCCTACTGAGAAACACAGAATTCTGACTATCTGTCTCCCAATGGGATCACACCACATGTGGAAGACTGTGACACTTGGGGCACAGTCTTTGCTTCCATTTACACAAAAACACATGGTGTTCCGTCCATGGCGGTAATACCAGATGTACTAAGACAGATTCAAAATGAATACGGTCCAGAACCTGCTTTAACTCTGGGTATGAAATTACTGAAGGACTTTAACCAGGTCTCGGCTATATTATTAGCCAACATAAAAGGAGAAGCAGCAACTGTGGCGTTCCGCCAGAAATTGAAAGAAACAGATATAGCAGACCAACCAATTGAACTTGCCAGAATCATAGAAAAATTCTATGAAGAACTAGGTAGAGATAGTTTGGGTGGGAAACCGGTAAAACCCCAACTAACTGAAAATCCTGAAAAGATGTTTATTAAAAATAATCTAAACACTTAAAAAAAAGCTGGGATGGAAATAAACAATCCACTACCAAAGAAAAAAGATTCCAGTCCAGAGGAAGGTCTCCTCGGCAGAGAGAAAGATCTCCAGACCAAGGACACAAGTCTCCCCATAGGGAGCCCTCTGAGAAAAGATACAACCTTAGAAATAGGGATAATTTGAAAAAACCTGATAGATATCAGGATATTGATACACGTCCCTCTCGATCTTTTCAGACTTCCTCGCAGAAATCGGAAAGAAGAGGACTGTCAGAACACAGGGAAGAGCACGTCAAGTCCAAAGACAAGGAACCTGTTCAAAGTAAAAAAATAAAATTTCCAAGAAAGAAGGTAGCCAGTATTAAAATAATCAAACATGCCGAGGATACTGAGGACACAGCTGGAAAACGGAGAGTGGGCCCAGACAATGCTAGACAGCGCAGCAGAAGTGACAATAGCTCGCAAGATCCTGATGAATCATCTGGAGACAGTGGACACGAATGAATACATTCAGGTGGAAACTGCAGATACCAGAGTTAGCAAACCTCATAAAATATACAAAATAACATTGCGTATAGAGGGAGATAAGAATAGGAAAGTAAGGGGTCTGTTTTGGGATAACCTTTCAAAAGGCTATGACATCCTTCTAGCTGAGAAAGACTGACCACCAGAGTTTGTTAGGGAGTGCCCTCATGGCGAAGAAATGATTATGCCTGCCTTCTCTAATCATATTCCGATTCATAGAAAATACACATATGCAAGAAAATGGGCAGTAGCTCAAGCACCTGCATTATATAAAAATCATGTAGGATGGGATGAGGACTCTCCTCCTCACAAAATCCAGTTAAAATGTCAACCAACTGCACAAAGGCAGTACCCAATTAAGCAAGAAGCTAAAAAACAAGTCAGGGAGATCTTAGATCAACTTGAATACCAAGGGGTGATTGAAACAAGCATTTCTCAAATGAACAATCCTTTGTTTCCTGTCTCCAAACCTGACGATTCATATCGGCTCGTCTTGGACTACAGACACCTTAACTCATGTTACAAGACATTTGCAGTACAAAACTCACACAGTGCGGCACTAACGAATAACATCGTTCGCAAAAAATACAAAACAACATTAGACATCTCTAATGGATTCTTTTGTCAAAACATTGCACCCGAAAGCAGGTATTTAACCGCTTTCTCAATAATGGGGTCACAGAATAATTTCTGTCGACTTCCACAGGGATTCAAGAATAGCCCAGGATTATTCTCAGCAAGGGTAACAGAGTTACTACAAATATATGATGATGAGGCATTATCTTATGTCGATGACATCTATCCCACAGATGATGACCTGGATACTCACTTGAAAAGAGTGAACACCATAATACTTGGGTTCGCAGCAGAGGGTTACAAATTCAACTTTAAAAAGTCACGAATTGCCCATCTAACTGTCCTGTTTTTAGGATATGAATTATCAACTGAAGGCAAAAGCCTAGCAGACAACTTCTTAGAGAAGTGCGCTGTACTCCAAGCACCAAAAACGCTGAAGAACTTACAATCAATACTAGGTTTCCTGAATTTCGGAAGAACTTACATTCTAAATTATGCAGAGAGGGTTAAACCTCTCTACAAATTATTAAAACCTGATTTTAAACCAATCAATTGGACTCATAAACACACAGAAATTTTGAGATCATTGCAAACAGACATGTTAGCTAAAACAAAATTAGAAACTCGCGACAATACACGCAACCTTGTAATCCAAGTCATCCCAGGAAAATGCGGATTCACGTACCTGACCTCTAATGAGGGAGAAACGGTACCAATAGCTTACAAATCACATTTGTACACACAAGATGAAAAAACATTCAGTCTTACAGAAAATATTGTAAATGCGGTTCATACTGCTGTAGCAAAAGAAAGAGCCCAAGCCCAAGGCAAAAGAATAACTGTTTTTACAGCAGAATCAGCCCTTGAGGCGTTATTAAACCCAGTTAATCTAAAAACAGTGGGAAAATTCTCTTGCTGCAAAAGATGTGACATTTTTTTTGACCCGAACATGAAAAAAATGAAAAATCTAAAATATGAAGAAGAATATCCTCTGCCAATCGAAATTCTGCCTCTCCAACAGTACGCTTGTGTAATCTATATGGACAGATTTGCACAACATTACGATGTGGATAATAAATCCTACAATGCAGCATGTGCGATTGTTAAAGGTCGCTGGCGCTGTGGTAAAATCAGACCGAAAATAACAAAAACTGAATCATTAAGAAACTGTTCGGCTCAGCGAGCTGAAATCAGATCTTTAAAGATGGCGCTTGAAAATGCCGATCGTGAATTCCCGACACTAATAGTGTGCGATTCGCATTTCAGCGTCAAAACTTACAATAATGACTTGCAGAACTGGGTTCAAAACGATTACAAAGATGACACAGGTGCCACAATAAAGCAAAAGAAGCTTTGGGAACAGGTAGTTCTTTTGCAGAAAGAACTACGAAAGACTCACGTGATACATACGCTGAGTCATCAACGTGATGGCGTTCACGTTGCAGGGAATTCATTGGCTAATACAGCCACAGCGGAAGCAACTCAACCGGCTTCTGTAGCCACAAAAAAGCGCTCAGAAAAATACATAGACGGGGAAACCATGCTGGCAGTAAAAACGTCTTCAAAAGGCGACTGTGCAGCACTACCCGTGAACTATCCACTCAATTATACATACATAATTGATGCAAACTCCGTTCCTTTTGCTCGAATCCTGGAGTGGGGGATAGAGTAATTCCAAACACGAACAAGAGAGTCTTATTAATAGCAGACGCACACATGGGTGAAGGTCCAAGGCACCAAGAGATCAAGGAATCTCTGAAAGAATTACAATCAGAATACTGGTGGCCGGGGATGAGCCTGCAACATTACAAGTTTGCAAAGAGCTGTCCAAACTGCAACAGAGATCGCAGTAGTGAACCGACCAGAGTATTGCCATGGCCATTCTTGTAGTTAGCATAAGGCTATCTATAAGTAAATTCCAGTGTCCCATTAATTTCTTTTTAAGACTAGATTCACTTAAAAATGCAGATACCAGCGCTCGGCTGACGCCAGAACTGTTATAAAAGATTTGCGAGTCTATATCGGCACATATGCAATTGGCATGCTACATTCTGACCAGGGTCCTGCTTTTAGCTCTCGAGCTTATAAGGAGGCCATGACCAGCATGGGCATTGCATTGCAATACTCTTGTCCCTTCCATCCTGAGGGAAATTGGATTGTGGAAAGAAAAAACCGGGACATAAAGCAATCTATAACGGCGAGGGTATTAGGCTCGGGTGATGGGTGGGTCCAACATTTAACAAGTGTCCAACGTAGTCTTAACAATCTGCCAAGAAATTCTCTTAAAGGATTGAGCCCATACGAACTATTGTTCGGAACTAGAATGTATATTCAGGACTTAGATAGTCAGACTTCAGTGGTAGAAAAGAAATGCTTTGATATCAAAGACCGTTTGGCTGTTTTACAGGACTTAAATGAAACAAGAAAAGACCTGAGCAACATAAAGTTAAAACAACAGCCAACAGCCACTGAAGATAAACCACCTGTCCCAGCAAGGCCTGTCTGGATTCCAAAGATTGGGGATCTGGTCAGAGAGAAGATCGCAGTGAAGAAGGAATTTGGGCCTTCTTACAGAAAAGCAGTACCTGTCTTAGCTATCAGCGGAACAAGATCAGTTGTACTACTGCCCCTTGCTGGTAAAAAGGAGAACCGAGTTGTATCTATCGACCTGGTAAAACCACAATCATGTGGCCAATAATAAGTAGTAGGCCCAGTGGACTCCCAAGAAATAGCAGAATACCAAAATTTGCTACAATCCAAGAGGTTCAAACTGAGAGACTAATCACATTTGATAAACCTGCAGTGAATAAAAAAAGGCTATGCAACAATGCCATGGAACTTGTGCCTCTTGAAACCCAAATTGAAACAGTTCGTCAAGCAACACCTGTCTACAACGATGTAGCCTCTGACTATGCTAATGAAAGAAAAAATGAAAAAGCTAAGGAAAATTCGGAAGCAATTCCAACAATTGACAGAACTGCATCTGGCTACTTCATCAATTTCGATAACTTTTCTGAAGATCCAAGCGAACATGGAGAAACGCCAGCAACAAAAACATTCAAAGACAATTTAACTGAATTCTTTCATCAACTCAAAGAAACATATCTGATTTCTCCATGGATTGAATTTTGGATTGTGTTAGGTGTACTTTTCCTCCTGCTTTGGCTCATCATGGTACTTTGTTTGGGAAAATTAATTGAGGGAAAATACAGTACAATGGACACAGCAAGCCAGAACATCAACGTGGTCCTGAAGCCACACAAGTCATCTCACATAGAGAACAGAGAACTATCATCAGTGAATGTCACAGCCATTCCAATACCCCGTGGGGTAGCTTGGGACAAAACGGATTACGAAATCTATGGCCCGGTTGAACTCTTGAAATATCCACATCAATTCAAGGTTTCATTAAGTGCCTTTGTCAGACCAAGTACATTCTCTGATGATTGGGACTATGAAAGTATAAATAATATGATGTCAGATTTAGTAATGTCAGCAAAATGTACAGAACATGACTACTTACAAGGTTCGTCGAATTATGAACAAATGTACTGCTACAACCACTTTGCACATCACTATTTACATAAATCTGCTCAACCTAGAAATGTTTTAAAGTATAATGAATGGGAACATTGTGCAACTCCACCAAAAAGCAGTTCGAAAACATTCTATGAGAAATTCCCATACTTCTCAAGGTTCAACACAAGTGATGCAGAAACGTTTTATTTTAAACGTTTAAATAAGACATGGATAAAAACAATGTTGACAAATACTAAATTGATTTATTCTGAAACATTTTATGAAAAAATGATTACATTTGGTTTTGATTTCTCGAAAAATAACATTGAAACGAAAACCATCTGGGGCACAAAAAATTGGCAAGTCCAAGGTTTAGAAGCATTATTTAGAGCCTGCATGATCCCAGAACAAATAATATTCTTGAATGATACCATTCAACAGACTACTTGTCTTGGCCTAGCTAAGATTAAAGATTTAGACAAACCGTATTTTCCAAAACCAATATCTGATAGTAATACCACTACAGATGTTGACATAGACGTACACCATATTTTACACCGAAACAGAACACATCCTGATTGGAAAAAATGGTTGATCTGGCCAATTGACACAAATAACTGTTGAGATTGATTCCTGAACAAAAGACAGGGGTTCAAAATGACTAGACCAGACCCTAGATACTCCCAGAGACAACATCCAGGGATAGTTACAACATACAGTGTAGGATAACTATGCCTTGAATGGCTACAAACATCCACACTGGCTGAAATTAAGCAACACTTGACTTTACTTAAAGACGGTGCTGACTTGCGTGATTTCTTAATGGGACCACGCAAACAGCGTCAAAAACGTTTCATAGCGGCCGGTATATACGCTGCGTACAACGAAGCTTGGAAAGTAACTCAAATTGAGACAGCAGAGAAAATACGACAAATTGATCGTATTAATTTGGAAAAATCACTTTCTGTTGTGGACAATGGGTTAATGACTCTGTCCTCCAGAATATATTCACTGGACAGTATTGTATCATCTGCTATTGATATAATAGATCAGGACTTACTAATGTTACAACACGGTCCGTCCCAATTACGTTCTATTGTACAGCTAGGCTGGACGTTTCCAAAATCTGCGTTCAGGATACGTGCCATGGCGTTTGATAAACACAACGTCATTATTCTCTATCTTTAACCTTACTGATAAACAAATCAGTTTGGCACAAAAAGGGGCAGACTATACGATTCTGAGCATTGAAAAACTTGAGAGATTACCGTTGACAATGTCAGAAAGACCTGTCATTGAATGGATAATACACGGAATAATCACAATTCCGATAACAACTTTCCAATTTAAAAATTGCCAAGAGTATATACCAGCAGGCCAGTATGAAAGGTTGGGTAAAGGGTACATTAAGTCATCATGGAAATTACCTTACACACACACATGTTATAGTGACAAGAAACAGTATGTATTTCTTAGTGGTAACAATTGTAAACGATCACTAAGCGGTATACTTCTGTGACAAGGTATTAATTTGCATGAGGCCTGTGAGGGGACTTCAAATAACCTTTCATGCCACCAGCACGGCACACCTGCAACACAGATAGAGCCATTCTTTAGACAACTTTCTAACGGGAGTTACGTTCTAATAACGGACCACAGCTGTTGTGGCATGGTGCCAGGGAAAGCCTATCTCGTAAGCGTTAGTTCCATGGTCACTTGCTGTATGCAAGTATTGTATCCAAACGGCTCTGCAGATATGGAGGCGACGATTTGGCCTTCTTTGAATATCTCTTCTATACGAATTGATACTTTAAGCAGAATGAAGTCTGTTCTTTTAGAGACAACGGTGCCTTTTACGTCATCAAAAGAAACGTATGACCTGCAAGTTGCAAGGACAACAGCAGAGATACATACACTTTTATCAACTAATTGCCCCGTGCATTTCGTAGAAACGCTAAGCCAAATTTTAAATATGTCAGATACCAGTGGCATCGCACATGTATTTAAGACAATTTTTTCGGGACTGTTAACACCCTTTGAAACAGTTCTGGGCATCTTTCCCAATTTTGTCCATTCTGTCTTTGGCGGTCTACCACTACTTTTGGGACTCGTAGCAGGAATTTTATTTTTGATTCTTCTGCTCCGATATGGCAAGCCAAATCGCAGACAAGACACCAGCAACGATGGAAGAAACAATCCTAGCTATACGCTATCGGGACCGCATAACTAGAGTCGTTGGATTAGCCCGGCTAAGAGATCTGAATATGACATGGTTTCTTTCATTCAGACCAATCTGGCAAAATTGCATCTTACATGTGCTTCGATGTATGCTATGCGGAGAAGAATGCGTGTTGGACACCTGTCTTACACTACAATCAGCAGTACCAATGGATATCGATACTTTGCTAAGTCCTGTAACGGCTCATGCATCGTGTTGTCCCCAGCGGTTACCAATCCTGATGACGGCATTCGTTGAGACTTCACCACTACGATTAGGTGGCAGTGAAGTACGAGATGAGAGCAACATCACCCAGGTACGACCTTCTGTGAGCATTGCTGATCCTGACAACGATGATAGCAATCATTCTCCTGACTGCACTGTTGCGGCATTTTCAAACTTAGTCGAACTTTCACCTGAAGTGGTAGACGGTTTTTTTGCACATCTATCTGAAATGATTTTCTCCCCTGAACATAAAGAATAACTTTTTAAGCAACAAGCACACAGCGTTCCCCTGAACTCTGAATTCGGCCTTCAGCTTTGATAAACAAAATCTACTGAAAACATTTGGAACTATTTTCTCCCCTGAAAACGATATCTTTTTTTTCCAACTTCCAAAATATTTACATTTTTTTGGGCACATGTACTCTGCTTAAAGTAGAACTATTCTTAAAGAACAGAGCTTCTATTTTTAGTAACTCTAGAGACAATATATTACCTCAGCCTCTAGCACATTTACAGCAACTGTATTTATATGTGATGGAATGGTCTCGACCTTCTTTTCTGTATTAAGAGCCATTTCATGTGTAATTTTCGCAAATCGTTCAGCTAATATATATGCATCCTTTTTTACTGAATGATTACACTGCTTAATAAGCGTACAGTACCAATAATCTATCGTGTATTTCGCATACACCATTTCAAATGCAAAAATGTATTTTGGGGTGGGTTGGAATACACATGCACCTTTAAATGTTTACTATTGCTTAGTTTTAGTAATGATGGACATTAGATCGTGGAGTGGGTATTGTGTTTTTATCTAGGAACCTGAATCAATATTGCTATTTTATGCCCTTGTACGGCTATAATCAATAATATCCTATAATGGCATAAGAATCAGATCCATATTTAAGTAAATAGCCCTTGCAGGCCAAAGCACGGCAGAAGCTACTTCCTTGGATTCCTAGAAAGCACAACGAGTTCTTTCGACGCACCAAACCTCCAGCAACCTGGGAAATCCCCATTTGCTTTTGTTTTGATTTGTCATAGAACTCCTGCGAGCACTGTAAGAACGGCCAGTTCTCAGTGACATCTTTATTGACGTCTTATGTCCAACCTTACGTCAAACCCGGCACCTTTCAGGTATAAATATACCAACGTTGCCTTAAGCAAACACGCGGTGGTGGTTTTGGAGCAGAGCAGCTATCTACTTGCCCGAGAGCCCAGCTGATGCGAGAGCCCACGGACGCTGCCCCTCCTCTTTGACGCGCTGAGAAAGACGCTGTCTTTTTCTCCAGCCGAGAAAATCCAACTCCGGCTTTTCCAGCCTACCCTTGCGGGTTTCTGGAATGTCGAGTCCTGAGGAAAGAGATACCAGACCTCCCACATTCTATTACCAAGGTACGGAGCTGACTAAACCCTTGAAGAGAATTCTTGAGTCAGATTCTTGGCAAAACCAACTTAACTTAAACTGCTATTTACTTACTCCTTCCCACGTATTAGGCTTAGGTCAGGTACACCGGGGTAGGCGTATGTAGAAGCACCAGTTGAGTACGTTAGTCAATGTATATATGTATGTATATATTTTATCCATTTTAAAGTATCTTATGGCTAAGAAACCATATCAATGCTTTTACAGTATTATTTCATAATACTCTTTTTACTGTACGCACTTTACTTTACATTAACTATTGCAATTCTGGCAATTAATTTCTCTTGCATGAGAAGGAAGACTGCTCAATAAATTATACCTTTTTATTGAAAACGCCCGTCTCTCTCTTCTCTGCACCCTGGTGAAATTAAGTTCGCACAATTGACTGAGTGAAATAGCGGTCTATTGTTTTCACACGACTCTAGAGATATACTCTTATTCTGAGGGAGCAAAGTTGTCATGTTATATGGTTGTCGGAAGCTAATCCCTTCTTGTCTATCCAGGGAGGTTAAACTCCTCCTCGTTTATTCGAGAAAGTTTCTAGTGACCTCTGAGCTAACTGGCAAACCTTAAGTCTAATATAGTCAGTAGAGACCTAGTCGACCTCAGTCCTACGTCTACACTGCTGAATGTATTATTCCAATGCGCAGAGCCTATTGGGAATATAGGAACTACACTACATGGCGCCCAACGTTTGGTAAGGCGATAAAACTAATGCAAGACGTTAGAGTAACTCAGTCGTGCTTTTTCACACAGACCTTTTTTCCCGTAAATACTCCAATAGACGTCTGGAGTGGGTGAGAGGTTAAAATCCGCCGGAACTTAGTAGGAAGAGATTCCTATGTATAGTTTTTGGTTTAGTCAACGTTGAAGGATACTGTGTTCCAAAATATTGTGCACCTAATCTTTGTTTCCTTGAAACTTGATCTGCAACAAAACTTTCTGGCAGTAAAATGGTGGAAAGTGACGATGAAAAGGAGGCAGCTAGAATAGCAGCTCAACTCCTAGAGGAGGACACGAGTCTCCTACAGACTGACCCGAATGCTATACTCATTCCGGTCAACGTAAGAAAAACTATAACTATTAAACTTATAGAAAACGGACTGACATCACGAGGTGGTTCAGTCATATTCGTGGTAGAAGCCCATGAATATCGGCAGACAGAGGTATTCTATTCATGGATAAACCTTCCAGCAGCTAACGCTGTAACACACGAATTCCACTATTACAAAATAGAGGAACCTCCAGATGAATACACTACTTTCGAGAACGTTGAAATCCCACTAAATTACCAAGAGCACCTGCTCTGGTTTAAAGGCGCCCTAAAACATAATAATCACATAACCAGGCTCGGTCCACTAGGTAGACCAGGAGCAACGTGGCCCGTTCTAGCCAGCTACACACCACATCCAGATATCGAAAAAATGTCAGACCGGGTACTTTTAGCCCAGCTAAAAGTACTAATTAAAATACATAGACAATTAGTCCAATATGTAATGCGGACTTCAACAGTCCAACCAGCTATTAAAATTCCACAGCTGACCCCTCACCAGGGGAACACAAACAAAATTACACCACAGAACATACAATCATGTCTTGGTAAAACCCCCGCAAAACGGGAACAAATTCCATTCTGGCTAGCACAAAAAAGAACTCAAATAGAGGCAGTGTTTCCGGATACTACTCCTACTGAGAAACACAGAATTCTGACTATCTGTCTCCCAATGGGATCACACCACATGTGGAAGACTGTGACACTTGGGGCACAGTCTTTGCTTCCATTTACACAAAAACACATGGTGTTCCGTCCATGGCGGTAATACCTGATGTACTAAGACAGATTCAAAATGAATACGGTCCAGAACCTGCTTTACCTCTGGGTATGAAATTACTGAAGGACTTTAACCAGGTCTCGGCTATATTATTAGCCAACATAAAAGGAGAAGCAGCAACTGTGGCGTTCCGTCAGAAATTGAAAGAAACAGATATAGCAGACCAACCAATTGAACTTGCCAGAATCATAGAAAAATCCTATGAAGAACTAGGTAGAGATAGTTTGGGTGGGAAACCGGTAAAACCCCAACTAACTGAAAATCCTGAAAAGATGTTTATTAAAAATAATCTAAACACTTCAAAAAAGAACTGGGATGGAAATAAACAATCCACTCCAAAGAAAAAAGATTCCAGTCCAGAGGAAGGTCTCCTCGGCGGAGAGAAAGATCTCCAGACCAAGGACACAAGTCTCCCCAGAGGGAGCCCTCTGAGAAAAGATAAAACCTTAGAAATAGGGATAATTTGAAAAAACCTGATAGATATCAGGATATTGATACACGTCCCTCTCGATCTTTTCAGACTTCCTCGCAGAAATCGGAATGAAGAGGACTGTCAGAACACAGGGAAGAGCACGTCAAGTCCAAAGACAAGGAACCTGCTCAAAGTAAAAAATTAAAATTTCCTTTTTTTTTTTTTTTAATATATTTTTTTATTTGGCAAACTAGTCACAAGCAAAAAGACATTATAGCAAAGAAAAAATAACATAACATAATTTAGAGTGACATCAGGGATAGCATCAATATGCTAATTAAGCCAGCATTCTTTAAATGTTACAACTTAGCCAAACAAAAAGACTTTTATGAGAAAAAAGAAGAAAGAAAGAAGGGAAGAAAAAAACAAGTAAATTCATCTCAAAAACACTTAATGTTTATACAAAATTGGCCCAGATCTTTTCCATTCTATCTACAGATTTTCGGCTCCTATTTTTAGCAAGGGCCTTTTCCATAGTGTATATTTCATGTAATAACATTAACCACTCCGTCCTATGAGGTGGATTCGGTGAGATCCAGGCTCTAGCTACTACCAGTCTAGCACAGGAAATCGCTATGTCTAACCAGCTTCTATTATCTTTGCCCCTCTCATGTATAGAAAGTAATACCATAGATGAGGTAAGTCTGGAGCTGATCAGTTGTTTTTGATATAAAGTAATTTCTATTTCTCGCCAGAACAGGTTCAGTACTGGACAAGAATAGATCATATGGATAAGATCTGCTGCCCTCAAATCGCACTTAGGGCATTTGGTACGCTCATTGTTTTGTGACCATTTGGCAATTTTCTGAGGAGTATGATAAAGTTGGCTGACCGTCCTGTATAGTTGGAGCTTTAAACTTGAAGAATGAATAGTTTTATTAAGAATTGTGAAAGCATTTGAGATATTCTGAGGTGTCACATTAATTCCCAATTCAAGCGTCCATTTTTGAGACAGTCGGGGACAATCATCCGAGTTATGCTGGATTAAATGTTTATATCCTGTGCTAATTATTGATTTCTCTTTAGAACTATACAAAAATTCCCAAATATCCGAACTAGTAATTTTTTTTAAATTCATTTTCCGTATAAGATAGTCCCTTACTTGCAAATATTTAAGTATCATTTCACTTGGTAGCGAATAAATTAATTGTAAAGTTGAAAACTGAAGAAAACCCTCGTGGCCATATAAGTCTCCCAATCTCTTAATCCCATAGCTGGCCCACTCTCTCCCGATTTTATCATTAAAAATACCAGGTAGCCCTGGGTTGTCCCATAGTGGTAAGTCTGAGTGGAAAAAAGAAGTGTCACAAAATTTCATAACTAAATTAAAAATCCCTACCATGTCCCTTGCTGTCTTGAATTTGACTCGTTTGAAAAAGTTCGGGTCTTGTATTCTTGTTAAAAATTGAGATGAGTTTATACCTAACATAAATTGATGAAAAAAAAAAGTTTTATTCTTATTTAATAAGCTCCTAAAACGTCCTATAAAAGATGCAAAATAATAAGACTTAAAGTCCGGGAAATCCAATCCTCCCTTCTCTAGAGGTAATTTTAGTATCGCCATCGACCTCCTAGGTTTTTTATAGCTCCAAATAAAGCTACTGCAAATTCCTTCCAACTTCTTAAAAAAGATATTATTAACTCGAAGGGGAATGGAGCGAAAGAAATATAAAAATTTGGGCAAAATATTCATTTTTATCAAATTAATTCTTCCCAAAATGTTCAATGGAATTTTGTGCCATTTTTTAAGCATCGCAGTAACCTGTTTAAGTAAAGGTTCGTAGTTCAGTTTGATTATTTCATTTATTTTAGAAGATATGGTCACCCCTAGGTAAACAGCCGAATTACATAGCCCGGTGACTGATTGGTTAGTTTGATAGTTCATGATGGTTTGAGTTTTGTTAAAGTTTAATTTATAACCGGAAATGTCTCCAAATTTTTTCGCTTCGTCTGTGATTCCTGATAGGGCATCTATTACATTGGTGGTGAATATAGCTAAATCATCTGCATATGCAGTAATTTTAAGAATTTTATGTTCATGCTCTACCGGAGTTATCTTCTCTTGATTCTGCAGGGCATTTATAAAAGGCTCCATAGAGAGGGCAAACAGCAGGGGTGAAAGTGGACACCCCTGTCGGGTCCCCCTTGATATTGCGAAAGTTGATGAAAGTACCCCCGCATAACTAATTTTAGCGTTGGGATCCCAGTATATAGCCTGTATACCTCTAAGGAAGCGATCTTTGAACCCATACTGCATTAACACTTTCCACAGATAATCCCACCCCACTCGGTCGAACGCTTTTTCTGCATCCAGTAAAATCATACCGAGTGGGGTGAGATTGGTTGCGGATATATCGAATGCCGTAATCGCCATATTAATGTGGGCGGTAGTATCCCTTCCAGCTATGAAACCATGCTGTTGATCATTGACTAACTGCGGCATAATAGATGCCAGTCGAATTGATATTAGTTTAGAGTAGGCCTTAGCATCGGTATTTATTAAAGAAATAGGCCGATATGACCCGCATTCCATTGGAGGTTTATGTTTTTTTTTAAAAAACATAATTTTCGCCGTTTTCCAAGATTCCGGGGCCTTGACTGATTTGCCTATTGAGTTCACCACTAAGCAGAACAGAGGAAGTAGCTCTTCGGCACAAATTTTATACAATTTAATAGGGATCGTGTCCTCCCCTGCCGCTTTATTAGAAGGGAGTGAGAACACAGCTAAGCGTATTTCTTCTAATGTATAATTATGTTCCAAATTATCTAAAATCTCCTGATCTAAGAAGTGTCCAACGGGGAGATTATCATTTAAGTAAGATTGAATCTGCTCTGACCTAGCCCTAATCTCTGGAGTGTATAGTTCTTCATAGTATGAAGCAAATTGCTCCATTATATCTCCAGGCTGTGTATATATAATACCATTGGGGCCTTTTATAGATTTGATTAGTGTAGATGCTCGGTCTTCGGCTACCTTGTATGCCAGGAGCTTTCCTATTCGATCCCCAGATTCATACTGTGATATTTTGTATTTAAGTATCTTGCAACTGTTTTTTTCCCTAAAAGAACTTTTCATGTCTGTGCGTATGTTCATAAGTCTATTTTCCAAAAGTGATATATCTCTACTATTCCGATCCCCATCTCTAAGCTTGTCAGCCAATAGTTTTTCAATATGTGAAATATTATCTGTCATTAACTTTGTTTCTCTTTTCCTTGTTGCATTTTGTTTAAATATATATTGTTGAGCTATTCCTCTAATAAAGGCCATACAGGCATCCCAAACTGAGAGTATACTAGCAGTATCTTTATTATATGTAATGAACTCCTTTATCTGTTTTTTAAGCAGGGTTACAAAGACCTCATCTGAGAGTAGGTATCTTTGAAAAGTAAAAAAGCGCCCTTCTTTTATGCCTGAGGCCAGATCAAATATAAATATTATAGGATTATGGTCCGATGAGATTTTTGGCATGACCTTCATATCTCCCCTGCTCAATAATTCGTCTGAGGCCCAAGCTAAATCAATCCTTGAGCAGAGTTTATGGGGGGCTGAATAGTATGTATATCCAGGTAGACCTGGGTATAGGCTGCGCCAGATGTCTTTTATATTATGTATTTTAGCTACTTCCAATATTGCTGCTCTTGTTTTACGCATACATAGTCCTACTCCCTTTTTAGTTGTATCCTGTTGATAGTTCAATACACAATTAAAATCTCCCATTAAAATAAGTTCTCCTGACCAAGATAATAATTCAATATTCAACCAATCAAATAACCGTGGCTCATCTTTGTTTGGGCCATACACTGAACAAAAAGCATATAGAGTACCCTCCAATCTTATTTGCATTATTGCCCACCGCCCTCCCTTATCTGCTGCTGTTTTAATAACTTCCCCTTGCCAATATCTTTTCTTTAAGATAGCCACTCCTCTTATTGGTGCATTTAAGGTCGTACAAATCACCATTTCGTATCCCAGTTGACTCAGCAATTTTTTATCTTTAAAACCTATATGTGTTTCTGTAAGCATTACTATCTGTGCATCATACATTTTTAGTTCTTGGTAAATTAAATTTCTTTTAGTCTTATTGTTCAGACCAGATACATTCCAGGCAAGACACCTGCAGTACGTCATTTTATATACAATAAATCAAAAACCGCTTCCCCTTTCTTATCACTCCTTAAAGCTCTCTGTCTTGTTAAGAACATTATATCTTCGCCTTGACTTGTCATGCCAGTTTTGTTTTCCTCTCCCCTCCTCTTCCCCCCCCCCGTACCATAGAAAAACACCCCCCCTTTATACCTGCTGCCTTTGGTAGGGCAGCCTCTCAACGGTGCAGCCACCCGCCACCTTCCACCACCCTCATTAAGTATGCCATTTTCACTAGATTATCTTTTATCCTTTATCCTCAATTTATCATTAAGATTGTCACATTAATCAGACCTTTTCCACTAACAATCCCCTGAGGTATTATATTATATAGCTTATACGTTAGTAAATTTATCTAACACATTTTCTGCCTCCTTGACCTGATTGAAATAGTACGTATGCCCGGCTTTTATAACTTTTAAACATGCAGGTTCTTGGAGGAAAACCTGGGCCCCTACGGCTTTGAAAGAGTCGATTAGTTGACGCAAATTCCATCGTCTCTCCATAGTAGTTTTACATAAATCTGATCGAACAAAGAAAGTCACATCTTCAGTAGTAATCGGAGAATTAGGTTTAGCTTTTAGAGATACAGCTTGTCTCAACAAAAAATTTCCAAAATAAATCAAAAAAGGGCGAGGAAACTTGTTGTTTCTATTTCTATTGACTAAAGGCAGTCTATGAGCTCTTTGAAGCTGAGAGTCCCAGTCCCAGTCTGCGAGATCTGGGAAAGCGCGTTGGAATAGTCTGACTATGTAGGCCCTGGGGTCCGCCCCTTCAGCCCCCTCTGGGACCCCAAAGAGTCTAAGATTCTGCCTTCTTTGCCTATTTTCCAAATCTTCCATCTTGGATTGTAAGGCCCGGATTTCTTCCTCTTGTCCGGTGCTTTTCTGATTGTACTTGACCGAAGTCTCCTCTATTTGTGCCACCCGTTGTTGAAGTTCCTCCACTTCTTGAGTTACTTTATTCATTTTGCCATTGACTTCAAGCAAGTATGACTGAATTTTAGAATTGTCCTCCTTTAGTTGCGTAAAATGTTGTTGTGCTTCTTGTCTCTGTTCGGTCAGCATATGCAAAATTAGAGCCATAGATGGAATCTCCAGGGGTGAAACCTCCTGGTGTGGTTCCTTCATAATTTGCATAGTCTGATCAGTTTCTTCCTCTGTTGTAGAAGTAATTTCGTTTACATTTAGGGCCGTCTCAATACTATCCTCTCTTAAAATAGAGTCTTGTTGAAGATCCTGTACTCCTTTAGGATCGACTACCATCGATTGGCTTATAGAGGTGGGCGAGGTAGCAATATCGATATCTTGGATATCTTGATTATCCTGATTAGTTTGCAAAGGAGTTGATGGCCCCATGGAGCTATTGCCTGATAAGCGTAAAGCCATTGTTTTTACTCCTCCCTTAGCTTGTATCCACTTACGTAGTGGACTGTCATCGATAATAGGTTTTCCACGATTATTAGCCTGATTTGTTGCAGAGGAAAGAGTAGAATGATTAGTATTTTTCTTGCTCCTTATTTTATTTTTAGCTTTCCCTCTTCCTTTTTTCCGTGTCACTGTTTTCCAATTGTCCTGCGAGAAATTCCCCATATTGCCCTCCTCCTCGTCAATCAATTCCTCATATTCATCGTTCGACTCTACTTGTATTTCATTGCTCTCCTCTACATTATCTTTAGAGGTTCCCATAGCTGGAACTAAATTTTGAGTATCCATTGCCTCAACCGCTATGGCTTCACAGTTCCCCTGGGTCAGCCTGGTACAAACGGGGTCACTTCTTATGTCAAAGTCTGGGATTTGTGCCTGTGTCTGTACCTGTAACCTTAGCTTAGCTGTTCCTTTTCCGATATCTTTATCCTTATCCTTGTCAATGTCATTTTGAACAGCTGTATTGTCTTGTACAGCAATCTCGATCTCAGTTGCACAAGCCTCCCTTCCTGAAGCACTCTGGAGACCCCTCCTCGAATCTATAGCAATGTCCCCATTATTATTTATCAGCCCAGTCTCTTTGCTGACCCCTATAGGCACTGGGTTTACATCTGGTTTAGCCCCTTTATCTTTAGCAGCATTGTCTTTATTACTAGCAGCTGGCATTAGGGATCGCAGTGGTTGTTGTTGCTTACCGGCCAAGTTTGCTGCTTTCTCCTGGCTCCCGGTATTAAGCAAGTTCTTTACAGCGGTGGTTGCTACCTCTGTTCCGTGAGACTTAACTGGTGTTTTCGCTTTGGCTGCCGCCGCCGCCCTCTTCTCTGCTACTACATTGATAGCAGCTGTGGCGGCATTCTCCTCGGGGTTTACTGCCCCTTTCATGGTCCTAGTGCTCCTCGCTTGAGTCTCAGGAGCCATGTCTGTTCTCCCTGCCTCCGACTCAGGGGTGCCCTCCGCAATCAAAGCACTTCTCCAATCCAACTTGTCAGGACAGCTGGCTATGCTCCTAACATCAGCAATTCCGATGAGTCTCCCTGATCCTGGACCCGCGGAGCCAAGCCAGGTCAGCAAGGTCCAATGAGCCCAGCGTGCACAGCCAGTCTCCGCCCCCCGCTCGCGGACACCGCCGCCGCCGCTGCTGCTGCCTCCTACAAACAGTAGCCGCATCCAGCCCTCCTGCGTTCTCTGAAGCTCGATCAATCCGTGGGCGAGTCTCAGGTAGATCGTAAAATCGTCTATTCCATCAGCCTTCCGTCCGTGTTTCTTTCCGCCGTAGAAAGTATCCGTTAATCTGCTATTCGTGAGGTGGTGGGAGCGGCGTTCTCAAGCTGCACCCGGCGGCACCTTCAATCCGCCATCTTGGTTTTTCCCCTGCTAGAGGACTGTCAGAACACAGGGAAGAGCACGTCAAGTCCAAAGACAAGGAACCTGTTCAAAGTAAAAAATTAAAATTTCCAAGAAAGAAAGTAGCCAGTATTAAAATAATCATACATGCCGAGGATACTGAGGACACAGCTGAAAAACGGAGAGTGGGCCCAGACAATGCTAGACAGCGCAGCAGAAGTGACAATAGCTCGCAAGATCCTGATGAATCATCTGGAGACAGTGGACACGAATGAATACATTCAGGTGGAAACTGCAGATACCAGAGTTAGCAAACCTCATAAAATATACAAAATAACATTGCGTATAGAGGGAGATAAGACTAGGAAAGTAAGGGGTCTGTTTTGGGATAACCTTTCAAAAGGCTATGACATCCTTCTAGCTGAGAAAGACTGGCCACCAGAGTTTGTCAGGGAGTGCGGTCATGGCGAAGAAATTATTATTATATTTAACAGGGTAGGAGAGTTAAGGGATTTTATCCACTGCCGTGGATGGAAGGGTACTCCCGATCCCCTAGATAGGTAACTATATAACAATACGAAGGAGTACCACCAAAGGTAAGGCTCGACAGCCAGTATTGGTGGGATGAGACACTAATGTGGAAGAAGAAGTCCTCCTTTGTTTTTAAGGAACCCCTCACTCACCGACCTGGTCGGTGACATGCTTCATCATCGGGGCCACCTTGGCAGCCGAATGCCGCCAAGGTGTGCTACAACACCTGAATGCAGTGGAGCAGGTATGTGAGTGATGAATGTGCAGAAAGGAAAAATAAATCAGTGAGTTAAAAATTGTCCTGGTATAACTTGTCAAATAATTTATTTTAAAGCTACTGGACAATATTAAAAAAAGTGGTGATACAATGAAGGTTTTAATAGGACCTAATGTATCTGTGCTATGTGTCGGGTCTACGTGTTTCAAACCATATGAGAGTTATCGGTTTTTCATCAGGACCAAAAAAGCTGTAAAAGGAATTGGGTGGTCAGGGTACACTAACACCCTGCCATACCTGCAACCCTTTCAGACCCCAAAAATAGCAATTTGCTAGATGGGTAAAAAATGTGTGTGTGGTAACCCGGAAGTGGTTACACACAAGAAAACAAACAAAACCTGTAAAAGAGAGAAAATTATCACTCATAAAGGTTTATTTACGTGCCTGTTACGTAGTGAAGTGACGTAGTCCGTTCTCTCTGTGACTCATTCCACATTCAGTAATGCGCTTAAACCACGGTGCGGTGTATCGGCATAATATTCTAAATTGCAAATATTTTGAACCAAATGTTCCATTATGAGAATACCTATCAATATAGGGGGTGAAGGTGCGCACGAATGCGTGATATTTATTTTAAAATAATTCTTCTCTTTTCACAGCCTCAATTGTGAGTGCCTAAGTCATAATTCTAGATTATTAGTGTCAGGTATTACCGACGTGGAAAATTGTCAATTATTATGCCTGCCTTCTCTAATCATATTCCGATTCAAAGAAAATACACATATGCAAGAAGATGGGCAGTAGCTCAAGCACCTGCATTATATAAAAATCATGTAGGATGGAATGAGGACTCTCCTCCTCACAAAATCCAGTTAAAATGTCAACCAACTGCACAAAGGCAGTACCTAATTAAGCAAGAAGCTAAAAAACAAGTCAGGGAGATCTTAGATTAACTTGAATACCAAGGGGTGATCGAAACAAGCATCTCTCAAATGAACAATCCTTTGTTTCCTGTCTCCAAACCAGAGGATTCATATCGGCTCGTCTTGGACTACAGACACCTTAACTCATGTTGCAAGACATTTGCAGTACAAAACTCACACAGTGCGGCACTAACGAATAACATCGTTCGCAAAAAATACAAAACAACATTAGACATCTCATATGAATTCTTTTGTCAGCTTATCAAATGTGATTAGTCTCTCAGTTTGAACCTCTTGGATTGTAGCAAATTTTGGTATTCTGCTATTTCTTGGGAGTCCACTGGGCCTACTACTTATTATTGGCCACATGATTGTGGTTTTACCAGGTCGATGGATACAACTCGGTTCTCCTTTTTGCCAGCAAGGGGCGGTAGTACAACTGATCTTGTTCCACTGATAGCTAAGACAGGTACTGCTTTTCTGTAAGAAGGCCCAAATTCCTTCTTCACGCGATCTTCTCTCTGACCAGATCCCCAATCCTTGGAATCCTGACAGGCCTTGCTGGGACAGGTGGTTTATCTTCAGTGGCTGTTGGCTGTTGTTTTAACTTTATGTTGCTCAGGTCTTTTATTGTTTCATTTAAGTCCTGTAAAACAGCCAAACGGTCTTTGATATCAAAGCATTTCTTTTCTACCACTGAAGTCTGACTATCTAAGTCCTGAATATACATTCTAGTTCCGAACAATAGTTCGAATGGGCTGAAACCTTTAAGAGAATTTCTTGGCAGATTGTTAAGACTACGTTGGACACTTGTTAAATGTTGGACCCACCCATCACCCGAGCCTAATACCCTCGGCCTTATAGTTTGCTTTATGTCCCGGTTTTTTCTTTCCACAATCCCATTTCCCTCAGGATGGAAGGGACAAGAGTATCGCCATGCAATGCCCATGCTGGTCATGGCCTCCTTATAAGCTCGAGAGCTAAAAGCAGGACCCTGGTCAGAATGTAGCATGCCAATTGCGTATGTGCCGATATAGACTCGCAAATCTTTTATAACCGTTCTGGCGTCAGCCGAGCGCTGGTGTCTGCATTTTTAAGTGAATCTAGTCTTAAAAAGAAATTAATGGGACGCTGGAATTTACTTATAGCCTTATGCTAACTACAAGAATGGCCATGGCAATACTCTGGTCGGTTCACTACTGCGATCTCTGTTGCAGTTTGGACAGCTCTTTGCAAATTTGTAATGTTGCAGGCTCATCCCCGGCCACCAGTATTCTGATTGTAATTCTTTCAGAGATTCCTTGATCTCTTGGTGCCTCGGACCTTCACCCATGTGTGCGTCTGCTACTAATAAGACTCTCCTGTTCGTATTTGGAATTACTCTATCCCCCACTCCAGGATTCGAGCAAAAGGAACGGAGTTTGCATCAATTATGTATGTATAATTGAGTGGATAGTTCACGGGTAGTGCAGCACAGTCGCCTTTTGAAGACGTTTTTACTGCCAGCATGGTTTCCCCGTCTATGTATTTTTCTGAATGCTTTTTTGTGGCTACGGA